>NW_028162639.1:106662-274162 GCF_964263955.1 Coregonus lavaretus
AGGGCCTCAGTATCTATAGCAGAGGATCATTATGGTTCCAGACAGGGCCTCAGTATCTATATCAGAGGATCATTATGGTTCCAGACAGGGCCTCAGTCAGAGACAGTATCTATAGCAGAGGATCATTATGGTTCCAGACAGGGCCCCAGTATCTATAGCAGAGGATCATTATGGTTCCAGACAGGGCCTCAGTCAGAGACAGTATCTATAGCAGAGGATCATTATGGTTCCAGACAGGGCCTCAGTCAGAGACAGTATCTATAGCAGAGGATCATTATGGTTCCAGACAGGGCCTCAGTCAGAGACAGTATCTATAGCAGAGGATCATTATGGTTCCAGACAGGGCCTCAGTCAGAGACGGTATCTATAGCAGAGGATCATTATGGTTCCAGACAGGGCCTCAGTCAGAGACAGTATCTATAGCAGAGGATCATTATGGTTCCAGACAGGGCCTCAGTATCTATAGCAGAGGATCATTATGGTTCCAGACAGGGCCTCAGTCAGAGACAGTATCTATAGCAGAGGATCATTATGGTTCCAGACAGGGCCTCAGTATCTATAGCAGAGGATCATTATGGTTCCAGACAGGGCCTCAGTCAGAGACAGTATCTATAGCAGAGGATCATTATGGTTCCAGACAGGGCCTCAGTATCTATAGCAGAGGATCATTATGGTTCCAGACAGGGCCTCAGTCAGAGACAGTATCTATAGCAGAGGATCATTATGGTTCCAGACAGGGCCTCAGTATCTATAGCAGAGGATCATTATGGTTCCAGACAGGGCCTCAGTATCTATAGCAGAGGATCATTATGGTTCCAGACAGGGCCTCAGTCAGAGACAGTATCTATAGCAGAGGATCATTATGGTTCCAGACAGGGCCTCAGTATCTATAGCAGAGGATCATTATGGTTCCAGACAGGGCCTCAGTATCTATAGCAGAGGATCATTATGGTTCCAGACAGGGCCTCAGTCAGAGACAGTATCTATAGCAGAGGATCATTATGGTTCCAGACAGGGCCTCAGTATCTATAGCAGAGGATCATTATGGTTCCAGACAGGGCCTCAGTATCTATAGCAGAGGATCATTATGGTTCCAGACAGGGCCTCAGTATCTATAGCAGAGGATCATTATGGTTCCAGACAGGGCCTCAGTCAGAGACAGTATCTATAGCAGAGGATCATTATGGTTCCAGACAGGGCCTCAGTATCTATAGCAGAGGATCATTATGGTTCCAGACAGGGCTTCAGTCAGAGACAGTATCTATATCAGAGGATCATTGTGGTTCCAGACAGGGCCTCAGTATCTATAGCAGAGGATCATTATGGTTCCAGACAGGGCCTCAGTCAGAGACAGTATCTATAGCAGAGGATCATTATGGTTCCAGACAGGGCCTCAGTCAGAGACAGTATCTATAGCAGAGGATCATTATGGTTCCAGACAGGGCCTCAGTCAGAGACAGTATCTATAGCAGAGGATCATTATGGTTCCAGACAGGGCCTCAGTATCTATAGCAGAGGATCATTATGGTTCCAGACAGGGCCTCAGTCAGAGACAGTATCTATAGCAGAGGATCATTATGGTTCCAGACAGGGCCTCAGTATCTATAGCAGAGGATCATTATGGTTCCAGACAGGGCCTCAGTATCTATAGCAGAGGATCATTATGGTTCCAGACAGGGCTTCAGTCAGAGACAGTATCTATATCAGAGGATCATTGTGGTTCCAGACAGGGCCTCAGTATCTATAGCAGAGGATCATTATGGTTCCAGACAGGGCCTCAGTCAGAGACAGTATCTATAGCAGAGGATCATTATGGTTCCAGACAGGGCCTCAGTCAGAGACAGTATCTATAGCAGAGGATCATTATGGTTCCAGACAGGGCCTCAGTCAGAGACAGTATCTATAGCAGAGGATCATTATGGTTCCAGACAGGGCCTCAGTATCTATAGCAGAGGATCATTATGGTTCCAGACAGGGCCTCAGTCAGAGACAGTATCTATATCAGAGGATCATTATGGTTCCAGACAGGGCCCCAGTATCTATAGCAGAGGATCATTATGGTTCCAGACAGGGCCTCAGTATCTATAGCAGAGGATCATTATGGTTCCAGACAGGGCCTCAGTATCTATAGCAGAGGATCATTATGGTTCCAGACAGGGCCTCAGTATCTATAGCAGAGGATCATTATGGTTCCAGAAAGGGCCTCAGTATCTATAGCAGAGGATCATTATGGTTCCAGACAGGGCCTCAGTATCTATATCAGAGGATCATTATGGTTCCAGACAGGGCCTCAGTCAGAGACAGTATCTATAGCAGAGGATCATTATGGTTCCAGACAGGGCCTCAGTATCTATAGCAGAGGATCATTATGGTTCCAGACAGGGCCTCAGTATCTATAGCAGAGGATCATTATGGTTCCAGACAGGGCCTCAGTCAGAGACAGTATCTATAGCAGAGGATCATTATGGTTCCAGACAGGGCCTCAGTATCTATAGCAGAGGATCATTATGGTTCCAGACAGGGCCTCAGTATCTATAGCAGAGGATCATTATGGTTCCAGACAGGGCCTCAGTATCTATAGCAGAGGATCATTATGGTTCCAGACAGGGCCTCAGTATCTATAGCAGAGGATCATTATGGTTCCAGACAGGGCCTCATTCAGAGACAGTATCTATAGCAGAGGATCATTATGGTTCCAGACAGGGCCTCAGTATCTATATCAGAGGATCATTATGGTTCCAGACAGGGCCTCAGTATCTATATCAGAGGATCATTATGGTTCCAGACAGGGCCTCAGTATCTATAGCAGAGGATCATTATGGTTCCAGACAGGGCCTCAGTCAGAGACAGTATCTATAGCAGAGGATCCTTATGGTTCCAGACAGGGCCTCAGTATCTATAGCAGAGGATCATTATGGTTCCAGACAGGGCCTCAGTCAGAGACAGTATCTATAGCAGAGGATCATTATGGTTCCAGACAGGGCCTCAGTCAGAGACAGTATCTATAGCAGAGGATCATTATGGTTCCAGACAGGGCCTCAGTCAGAGACAGTATCTATATCAGAGGATCATTATGGTTCCAGACAGGGCCTCAGTATCTATAGCAGAGGATCATTATGGTTCCAGACAGGGCCTCAGTATCTATATCAGAGGATCATTATGGTTCCAGACAGGGCCTCAGTCAGAGACAGTATCTATAGCAGAGGATCATTATGGTTCCAGACAGGGCCTCAGTATCTATATCAGAGGATCATTATGGTTCCAGACAGGGCCTCAGTATCTATATCAGAGGATCATTATGGTTCCAGACAGGGCCTCAGTATCTATAGCAGAGGATCATTATGGTTCCAGACAGGGCCTCAGTCAGAGACAGTATCTATAGCAGAGGATCATTATGGTTCCAGACAGGGCCTCAGTATCTATAGCAGAGGATCATTATGGTTCCAGACAGGGCCTCAGTATCTATAGCAGAGGATCATTATGGTTCCAGACAGGGCCTCAGTATCTATAGCAGAGGATCATTATGGTTCCAGACAGGGCCTCAGTATCTATAGCAGAGGATCATTATGGTTCCAGACAGGGCCTCAGTATCTATAGCAGAGGATCATTATGGTTCCAGACAGGGCCTCAGTCAGAGACAGTATCTATAGCAGAGGATCATTATGGTTCCAGACAGGGCCTCAGTATCTATAGCAGAGGATCATTATGGTTCCAGACAGGGCCTCAGTATCTATAGCAGAGGATCATTATGGTTCCAGACAGGGCCTCAGTATCTATAGCAGAGGATCATTATGGTTCCAGACAGGGCCTCAGTCAGAGACAGTATCTATAGCAGAGGATCATTATGGTTCCAGACAGGGCCTCAGTATCTATAGCAGAGGATCATTATGGTTCCAGACAGGGCCTCAGTCAGAGACAGTATCTATAGCAGAGGATCATTATGGTTCCAGACAGGGCCTCAGTATCTATATCAGAGGATCATTATGGTTCCAGACAGGGCCTCAGTATCTATAGCAGAGGATCATTATGGTTCCAGACAGGGCCTCAGTATCTATAGCAGAGGATCATTATGGTTCCAGACAGGGCCTCAGTATCTATAGCAGAGGATCATTATGGTTCCAGACAGGGCCTCAGTATCTATAGCAGAGGATCATTATGGTTCCAGACAGGGCCTCAGTATCTATAGCAGAGGATCATTATGGTTCCAGACAGGGCCTCAGTCAGAGACAGTATCTATATCAGAGGATCATTATGGTTCCAGACAGGGCCTCAGTCAGAGACAGTATCTATATCAGAGGATCATTATGGTTCCAGACAGGGCCTCAGTATCTATATCAGAGGATCATTATGGTTCCAGACAGGGCCTCAGTATCTATAGCAGAGGATCATTATGGTTCCAGACAGGGCCTCAGTATCTATAGCAGAGGATCATTATGGTTCCAGACAGGGCCTCAGTCAGAGACAGTATCTATAGCAGAGGATCATTATGGTTCCAGACAGGGCCTCAGTATCTATAGCAGAGGATCATTATGGTTCCAGACAGGGCCTCAGTATCTATAGCAGAGGATCATTATGGTTCCAGACAGGGCCTCAGTATCTATAGCAGAGGATCATTATGGTTCCAGACAGGGCCTCAGTATCTATATCAGAGGATCATTATGGTTCCAGACAGGGCCTCAGTCAGAGACAGTATCTATATCAGAGGATCATTATGGTTCCAGACAGGGCCTCAGTATCTATAGCAGAGGATCATTATGGTTCCAGACAGGGCCTCAGTATCTATAGCAGAGGATCATTATGGTTCCAGACAGGGCCTCAGTATCTATAGCAGAGGATCATTATGGTTCCAGACAGGGCCTCAGTATCTATAGCAGAGGATCATTATGGTTCCAGACAGGGCCTCAGTCAGAGACAGTATCTATAGCAGAGGATCATTATGGTTCCAAACAGGGCCTCAGTATCTATAGCAGAGGATCATTATGGTTCCAGACAGGGCCTCAGTATTTATATCAGAGGATCATTATGGTTCCAGACAGGGCCTCAGTATCTATAGCAGAGGATCATTATGGTTCCAGACAGGGCCTCAGTCAGAGACAGTATCTATAGCAGAGGATCATTATGGTTCCAGACAGGGCCTCAGTCAGAGACAGTATCTATAGCAGAGGATCATTATGGTTCCAGACAGGGCCTCAGTCAGAGACAGTATCTATATCAGAGGATCATTATGGTTCCAGACAGGGCCTCAGTATCTATAGCAGAGGATCATTATGGTTCCAGACAGGGCCTCAGTATCTATATCAGAGGATCATTATGGTTCCAGACAGGGCCTCAGTCAGAGACAGTATCTATAGCAGAGGATCATTATGGTTCCAGACAGGGCCTCAGTATCTATATCAGAGGATCATTATGGTTCCAGACAGGGCCTCAGTATCTATATCAGAGGATCATTATGGTTCCAGACAGGGCCTCAGTATCTATAGCAGAGGATCATTATGGTTCCAGACAGGGCCTCAGTCAGAGACAGTATCTATAGCAGAGGATCATTATGGTTCCAGACAGGGCCTCAGTATCTATAGCAGAGGATCATTATGGTTCCAGACAGGGCCTCAGTATCTATAGCAGAGGATCATTATGGTTCCAGACAGGGCCTCAGTATCTATAGCAGAGGATCATTATGGTTCCAGACAGGGCCTCAGTATCTATAGCAGAGGATCATTATGGTTCCAGACAGGGCCTCAGTATCTATAGCAGAGGATCATTATGGTTCCAGACAGGGCCTCAGTCAGAGACAGTATCTATAGCAGAGGATCATTATGGTTCCAGACAGGGCCTCAGTATCTATAGCAGAGGATCATTATGGTTCCAGACAGGGCCTCAGTATCTATAGCAGAGGATCATTATGGTTCCAGACAGGGCCTCAGTATCTATAGCAGAGGATCATTATGGTTCCAGACAGGGCCTCAGTCAGAGACAGTATCTATAGCAGAGGATCATTATGGTTCCAGACAGGGCCTCAGTATCTATAGCAGAGGATCATTATGGTTCCAGACAGGGCCTCAGTCAGAGACAGTATCTATAGCAGAGGATCATTATGGTTCCAGACAGGGCCTCAGTATCTATATCAGAGGATCATTATGGTTCCAGACAGGGCCTCAGTATCTATAGCAGAGGATCATTATGGTTCCAGACAGGGCCTCAGTATCTATAGCAGAGGATCATTATGGTTCCAGACAGGGCCTCAGTATCTATAGCAGAGGATCATTATGGTTCCAGACAGGGCCTCAGTATCTATAGCAGAGGATCATTATGGTTCCAGACAGGGCCTCAGTATTTATATCAGAGGATCATTATGGTTCCAGACAGGGCCTCAGTATCTATAGCAGAGGATCATTATGGTTCCAGACAGGGCCTCAGTCAGAGACAGTATCTATAGCAGAGGATCATTATGGTTCCAGACAGGGCCTCAGTATCTATAGCAGAGGATCATTATGGTTCCAGACAGGGCCTCAGTATCTATAGCAGAGGATCATTATGGTTCCAGACAGGGCCTCAGTATCTATAGCAGAGGATCATTATGGTTCCAGACAGGGCCTCAGTATCTATAGCAGAGGATCATTATGGTTCCAGACAGGGTCTCAGTCAGAGACAGTATCTATAGCAGAGGATCATTATGGTTCCAGACAGGGCCTCAGTATCTATATCAGAGGATCATTATGGTTCCAGACAGGGCCTCAGTATCTATATCAGAGGATCATTATGGTTCCAGACAGGGCCTCAGTATCTATAGCAGAGGATCATTATGGTTCCAGACAGGGCCTCAGTCAGAGACAGTATCTATAGCAGAGGATCCTTATGGTTCCAGACAGGGCCTCAGTATCTATAGCAGAGGATCATTATGGTTCCAGACAGGGCCTCAGTCAGAGACAGTATCTATAGCAGAGGATCATTATGGTTCCAGACAGGGCCTCAGTCAGAGACAGTATCTATAGCAGAGGATCATTATGGTTCCAGACAGGGCCTCAGTCAGAGACAGTATCTATATCAGAGGATCATTATGGTTCCAGACAGGGCCTCAGTATCTATAGCAGAGGATCATTATGGTTCCAGACAGGGCCTCAGTATCTATATCAGAGGATCATTATGGTTCCAGACAGGGCCTCAGTCAGAGACAGTATCTATAGCAGAGGATCATTATGGTTCCAGACAGGGCCTCAGTATCTATAGCAGAGGATCATTATGGTTCCAGACAGGGCCTCAGTATCTATAGCAGAGGATCATTATGGTTCCAGACAGGGCCTCAGTATCTATATCAGAGGATCATTATGGTTCCAGACAGGGCCTCAGTATCTATATCAGAGGATCATTATGGTTCCAGACAGGGCCTCAGTATCTATAGCAGAGGATCATTATGGTTCCAGACAGGGCCTCAGTCAGAGACAGTATCTATAGCAGAGGATCCTTATGGTTCCAGACAGGGCCTCAGTATCTATAGCAGAGGATCATTATGGTTCCAGACAGGGCCTCAGTCAGAGACAGTATCTATAGCAGAGGATCATTATGGTTCCAGACAGGGCCTCAGTCAGAGACAGTATCTATAGCAGAGGATCATTATGGTTCCAGACAGGGCCTCAGTCAGAGACAGTATCTATATCAGAGGATCATTATGGTTCCAGACAGGGCCTCAGTATCTATAGCAGAGGATCATTATGGTTCCAGACAGGGCCTCAGTATCTATATCAGAGGATCATTATGGTTCCAGACAGGGCCTCAGTCAGAGACAGTATCTATAGCAGAGGATCATTATGGTTCCAGACAGGGCCTCAGTATCTATATCAGAGGATCATTATGGTTCCAGACAGGGCCTCAGTATCTATATCAGAGGATCATTATGGTTCCAGACAGGGCCTCAGTATCTATAGCAGAGGATCATTATGGTTCCAGACAGGGCCTCAGTCAGAGACAGTATCTATAGCAGAGGATCATTATGGTTCCAGACAGGGCCTCAGTATCTATAGCAGAGGATCATTATGGTTCCAGACAGGGCCTCAGTATCTATAGCAGAGGATCATTATGGTTCCAGACAGGGCCTCAGTATCTATAGCAGAGGATCATTATGGTTCCAGACAGGGCCTCAGTATCTATAGCAGAGGATCATTATGGTTCCAGACAGGGCCTCAGTATCTATAGCAGAGGATCATTATGGTTCCAGACAGGGCCTCAGTCAGAGACAGTATCTATAGCAGAGGATCATTATGGTTCCAGACAGGGCCTCAGTATCTATAGCAGAGGATCATTATGGTTCCAGACAGGGCCTCAGTATCTATAGCAGAGGATCATTATGGTTCCAGACAGGGCCTCAGTATCTATAGCAGAGGATCATTATGGTTCCAGACAGGGCCTCAGTCAGAGACAGTATCTATAGCAGAGGATCATTATGGTTCCAGACAGGGCCTCAGTATCTATAGCAGAGGATCATTATGGTTCCAGACAGGGCCTCAGTCAGCGACAGTATCTATAGCAGAGGATCATTATGGTTCCAGACAGGGCCTCAGTATCTATATCAGAGGATCATTATGGTTCCAGACAGGGCCTCAGTATCTATAGCAGAGGATCATTATGGTTCCAGACAGGGCCTCAGTATCTATAGCAGAGGATCATTATGGTTCCAGACAGGGCCTCAGTATCTATAGCAGAGGATCATTATGGTTCCAGACAGGGCCTCAGTATCTATAGCAGAGGATCATTATGGTTCCAGACAGGGCCTCAGTATCTATAGCAGAGGATCATTATGGTTCCAGACAGGGCCTCAGTCAGAGACAGTATCTATATCAGAGGATCATTATGGTTCCAGACAGGGCCTCAGTCAGAGACAGTATCTATATCAGAGGATCATTATGGTTCCAGACAGGGCCTCAGTATCTATATCAGAGGATCATTATGGTTCCAGACAGGGCCTCAGTATCTATAGCAGAGGATCATTATGGTTCCAGACAGGGCCTCAGTATCTATAGCAGAGGATCATTATGGTTCCAGACAGGGCCTCAGTCAGAGACAGTATCTATAGCAGAGGATCATTATGGTTCCAGACAGGGCCTCAGTATCTATAGCAGAGGATCATTATGGTTCCAGACAGGGCCTCAGTATCTATAGCAGAGGATCATTATGGTTCCAGACAGGGCCTCAGTATCTATAGCAGAGGATCATTATGGTTCCAGACAGGGCCTCAGTATCTATATCAGAGGATCATTATGGTTCCAGACAGGGCCTCAGTCAGAGACAGTATCTATATCAGAGGATCATTATGGTTCCAGACAGGGCCTCAGTATCTATAGCAGAGGATCATTATGGTTCCAGACAGGGCCTCAGTATCTATAGCAGAGGATCATTATGGTTCCAGACAGGGCCTCAGTCAGAGACAGTATCTATAGCAGAGGATCATTATGGTTCCAAACAGGGCCTCAGTATCTATAGCAGAGGATCATTATGGTTCCAGACAGGGCCTCAGTATTTATATCAGAGGATCATTATGGTTCCAGACAGGGCCTCAGTATCTATAGCAGAGGATCATTATGGTTCCAGACAGGGCCTCAGTCAGAGACAGTATCTATAGCAGAGGATCATTATGGTTCCAGACAGGGCCTCAGTCAGAGACAGTATCTATAGCAGAGGATCATTATGGTTCCAGACAGGGCCTCAGTCAGAGACAGTATCTATATCAGAGGATCATTATGGTTCCAGACAGGGCCTCAGTATCTATAGCAGAGGATCATTATGGTTCCAGACAGGGCCTCAGTATCTATATCAGAGGATCATTATGGTTCCAGACAGGGCCTCAGTCAGAGACAGTATCTATAGCAGAGGATCATTATGGTTCCAGACAGGGCCTCAGTATCTATATCAGAGGATCATTATGGTTCCAGACAGGGCCTCAGTATCTATATCAGAGGATCATTATGGTTCCAGACAGGGCCTCAGTATCTATAGCAGAGGATCATTATGGTTCCAGACAGGGCCTCAGTCAGAGACAGTATCTATAGCAGAGGATCATTATGGTTCCAGACAGGGCCTCAGTATCTATAGCAGAGGATCATTATGGTTCCAGACAGGGCCTCAGTATCTATAGCAGAGGATCATTATGGTTCCAGACAGGGCCTCAGTATCTATAGCAGAGGATCATTATGGTTCCAGACAGGGCCTCAGTATCTATAGCAGAGGATCATTATGGTTCCAGACAGGGCCTCAGTATCTATAGCAGAGGATCATTATGGTTCCAGACAGGGCCTCAGTCAGAGACAGTATCTATAGCAGAGGATCATTATGGTTCCAGACAGGGCCTCAGTATCTATAGCAGAGGATCATTATGGTTCCAGACAGGGCCTCAGTATCTATAGCAGAGGATCATTATGGTTCCAGACAGGGCCTCAGTATCTATAGCAGAGGATCATTATGGTTCCAGACAGGGCCTCAGTCAGAGACAGTATCTATAGCAGAGGATCATTATGGTTCCAGACAGGGCCTCAGTATCTATAGCAGAGGATCATTATGGTTCCAGACAGGGCCTCAGTCAGAGACAGTATCTATAGCAGAGGATCATTATGGTTCCAGACAGGGCCTCAGTATCTATATCAGAGGATCATTATGGTTCCAGACAGGGCCTCAGTATCTATAGCAGAGGATCATTATGGTTCCAGACAGGGCCTCAGTATCTATAGCAGAGGATCATTATGGTTCCAGACAGGGCCTCAGTATCTATAGCAGAGGATCATTATGGTTCCAGACAGGGCCTCAGTATCTATAGCAGAGGATCATTATGGTTCCAGACAGGGCCTCAGTATTTATATCAGAGGATCATTATGGTTCCAGACAGGGCCTCAGTATCTATAGCAGAGGATCATTATGGTTCCAGACAGGGCCTCAGTCAGAGACAGTATCTATAGCAGAGGATCATTATGGTTCCAGACAGGGCCTCAGTATCTATAGCAGAGGAACATTATGGTTCCAGACAGGGCCTCAGTATCTATAGCAGAGGATCATTATGGTTCCAGACAGGGCCTCAGTATCTATAGCAGAGGATCATTATGGTTCCAGACAGGGCCTCAGTATCTATAGCAGAGGATCATTATGGTTCCAGACAGGGTCTCAGTCAGAGACAGTATCTATAGCAGAGGATCATTATGGTTCCAGACAGGGCCTCAGTATCTATATCAGAGGATCATTATGGTTCCAGACAGGGCCTCAGTATCTATATCAGAGGATCATTATGGTTCCAGACAGGGCCTCAGTATCTATAGCAGAGGATCATTATGGTTCCAGACAGGGCCTCAGTCAGAGACAGTATCTATAGCAGAGGATCCTTATGGTTCCAGACAGGGCCTCAGTATCTATAGCAGAGGATCATTATGGTTCCAGACAGGGCCTCAGTCAGAGACAGTATCTATAGCAGAGGATCATTATGGTTCCAGACAGGGCCTCAGTCAGAGACAGTATCTATAGCAGTGGATCATTATGGTTCCAGACAGGGCCTCAGTCAGAGACAGTATCTATATCAGAGGATCATTATGGTTCCAGACAGGGCCTCAGTATCTATAGCAGAGGATCATTATGGTTCCAGACAGGGCCTCAGTATCTATATCAGAGGATCATTATGGTTCCAGACAGGGCCTCAGTCAGAGACAGTATCTATAGCAGAGGATCATTATGGTTCCAGACAGGGCCTCAGTATCTATATCAGAGGATCATTATGGTTCCAGACAGGGCCTCAGTATCTATATCAGAGGATCATTATGGTTCCAGACAGGGCCTCAGTATCTATAGCAGAGGATCATTATGGTTCCAGACAGGGCCTCAGTCAGAGACAGTATCTATAGCAGAGGATCATTATGGTTCCAGACAGGGCCTCAGTATCTATAGCAGAGGATCATTATGGTTCCAGACAGGGCCTCAGTCAGAGACAGTATCTATAGCAGAGGATCATTATGGTTCCAGACAGGGCCTCAGTATCTATAGCAGAGGATCATTATGGTTCCAGACAGGGCCTCAGTATCTATAGCAGAGGATCATTATGGTTCCAGACAGGGCCTCAGTATCTATAGCAGAGGATCATTATGGTTCCAGACAGGGCCTCAGTATCTATAGCAGAGGATCATTATGGTTCCAGACAGGGCCTCAGTATCTATAGCAGAGGATCATTATGGTTCCAGACAGGGCCTCAGTCAGAGACAGTATCTATAGCAGAGGATCATTATGGTTCCAGACAGGGCCTCAGTATCTATAGCAGAGGATCATTATGGTTCCAGACAGGGCCTCAGTATCTATAGCAGAGGATCATTATGGTTCCAGACAGGGCCTCAGTATCTATAGCAGAGGATCATTATGGTTCCAGACAGGGCCTCAGTCAGAGACAGTATCTATAGCAGAGGATCATTATGGTTCCAGACAGGGCCTCAGTATCTATAGCAGAGGATCATTATGGTTCCAGACAGGGCCTCAGTCAGAGACAGTATCTATAGCAGAGGATCATTATGGTTCCAGACAGGGCCTCAGTATCTATATCAGAGGATCATTATGGTTCCAGACAGGGCCTCAGTATCTATAGCAGAGGATCATTATGGTTCCAGACAGGGCCTCAGTATCTATAGCAGAGGATCATTATGGTTCCAGACAGGGCCTCAGTATCTATAGCAGAGGATCATTATGGTTCCAGACAGGGCCTCAGTATCTATAGCAGAGGATCATTATGGTTCCAGACAGGGCCTCAGTATTTATATCAGAGGATCATTATGGTTCCAGACAGGGCCTCAGTATCTATAGCAGAGGATCATTATGGTTCCAGACAGGGCCTCAGTCAGAGACAGTATCTATAGCAGAGGATCATTATGGTTCCAGACAGGGCCTCAGTATCTATAGCAGAGGAACATTATGGTTCCAGACAGGGCCTCAGTATCTATAGCAGAGGATCATTATGGTTCCAGACAGGGCCTCAGTATCTATAGCAGAGGATCATTATGGTTCCAGACAGGGCCTCAGTATCTATAGCAGAGGATCATTATGGTTCCAGACAGGGTCTCAGTCAGAGACAGTATCTATAGCAGAGGATCATTATGGTTCCAGACAGGGCCTCAGTATCTATATCAGAGGATCATTATGGTTCCAGACAGGGCCTCAGTATCTATATCAGAGGATCATTATGGTTCCAGACAGGGCCTCAGTATCTATAGCAGAGGATCATTATGGTTCCAGACAGGGCCTCAGTCAGAGACAGTATCTATAGCAGAGGATCCTTATGGTTCCAGACAGGGCCTCAGTATCTATAGCAGAGGATCATTATGGTTCCAGACAGGGCCTCAGTCAGAGACAGTATCTATAGCAGAGGATCATTATGGTTCCAGACAGGGCCTCAGTCAGAGACAGTATCTATAGCAGTGGATCATTATGGTTCCAGACAGGGCCTCAGTCAGAGACAGTATCTATATCAGAGGATCATTATGGTTCCAGACAGGGCCTCAGTATCTATAGCAGAGGATCATTATGGTTCCAGACAGGGCCTCAGTATCTATATCAGAGGATCATTATGGTTCCAGACAGGGCCTCAGTCAGAGACAGTATCTATAGCAGAGGATCATTATGGTTCCAGACAGGGCCTCAGTATCTATATCAGAGGATCATTATGGTTCCAGACAGGGCCTCAGTATCTATATCAGAGGATCATTATGGTTCCAGACAGGGCCTCAGTATCTATAGCAGAGGATCATTATGGTTCCAGACAGGGCCTCAGTCAGAGACAGTATCTATAGCAGAGGATCATTATGGTTCCAGACAGGGCCTCAGTATCTATAGCAGAGGATCATTATGGTTCCAGACAGGGCCTCAGTATCTATAGCAGAGGATCATTATGGTTCCAGACAGGGCCTCAGTATCTATAGCAGAGGATCATTATGGTTCCAGACAGGGCCTCAGTATCTATAGCAGAGGATCATTATGGTTCCAGACAGGGCCTCAGTATCTATAGCAGAGGATCATTATGGTTCCAGACAGGGCCTCAGTCAGAGACAGTATCTATAGCAGAGGATCATTATGGTTCCAGACAGGGCCTCAGTATCTATAGCAGAGGATCATTATGGTTCCAGACAGGGCCTCAGTATCTATAGCAGAGGATCATTATGGTTCCAGACAGGGCCTCAGTATCTATAGCAGAGGATCATTATGGTTCCAGACAGGGCCTCAGTCAGAGACAGTATCTATAGCAGAGGATCATTATGGTTCCAGACAGGGCCTCAGTATCTATAGCAGAGGATCATTATGGTTCCAGACAGGGCCTCAGTCAGAGACAGTATCTATAGCAGAGGATCATTATGGTTCCAGACAGGGCCTCAGTATCTATATCAGAGGATCATTATGGTTCCAGACAGGGCCTCAGTATCTATAGCAGAGGATCATTATGGTTCCAGACAGGGCCTCAGTATCTATAGCAGAGGATCATTATGGTTCCAGACAGGGCCTCAGTATCTATAGCAGAGGATCATTATGGTTCCAGACAGGGCCTCAGTATCTATAGCAGAGGATCATTATGGTTCCAGACAGGGCCTCAGTATCTATAGCAGAGGATCATTATGGTTCCAGACAGGGCCTCAGTCAGAGACAGTATCTATATCAGAGGATCATTATGGTTCCAGACAGGGCCTCAGTCAGAGACAGTATCTATATCAGAGGATCATTATGGTTCCAGACAGGGCCTCAGTATCTATATCAGAGGATCATTATGGTTCCAGACAGGGCCTCAGTATCTATAGCAGAGGATCATTATGGTTCCAGACAGGGCCTCAGTATCTATAGCAGAGGATCATTATGGTTCCAGACAGGGCCTCAGTCAGAGACAGTATCTATAGCAGAGGATCATTATGGTTCCAGACAGGGCCTCAGTATCTATAGCAGAGGATCATTATGGTTCCAGACAGGGCCTCAGTATCTATAGCAGAGGATCATTATGGTTCCAGACAGGGCCTCAGTATCTATAGCAGAGGATCATTATGGTTCCAGACAGGGCCTCAGTATCTATATCAGAGGATCATTATGGTTCCAGACAGGGCCTCAGTCAGAGACAGTATCTATATCAGAGGATCATTATGGTTCCAGACAGGGCCTCAGTATCTATAGCAGAGGATCATTATGGTTCCAGACAGGGCCTCAGTATCTATAGCAGAGGATCATTATGGTTCCAGACAGGGCCTCAGTATCTATAGCAGAGGATCATTATGGTTCCAGACAGGGCCTCAGTATCTATAGCAGAGGATCATTATGGTTCCAGACAGGGCCTCAGTCAGAGACAGTATCTATAGCAGAGGATCATTATGGTTCCAGACAGGGCCTCAGTATCTATAGCAGAGGATCATTATGGTTCCAGACAGGGCCTCAGTATTTATATCAGAGGATCATTATGGTTCCAGACAGGGCCTCAGTATCTATAGCAGAGGATCATTATGGTTCCAGACAGGGCCTCAGTCAGAGACAGTATCTATAGCAGAGGATCATTATGGTTCCAGACAGGGCCTCAGTCAGAGACAGTATCTATAGCAGAGGATCATTATGGTTCCAGACAGGGCCTCAGTCAGAGACAGTATCTATATCAGAGGATCATTATGGTTCCAGACAGGGCCTCAGTATCTATAGCAGAGGATCATTATGGTTCCAGACAGGGCCTCAGTATCTATATCAGAGGATCATTATGGTTCCAGACAGGGCCTCAGTCAGAGACAGTATCTATAGCAGAGGATCATTATGGTTCCAGACAGGGCCTCAGTATCTATATCAGAGGATCATTATGGTTCCAGACAGGGCCTCAGTATCTATAGCAGAGGATCATTATGGTTCCAGACAGGGCCTCAGTATCTATAGCAGAGGATCATTATGGTTCCAGACAGGGCCTCAGTCAGAGACAGTATCTATAGCAGAGGATCATTATGGTTCCAGACAGGGCCTCAGTATCTATAGCAGAGGATCATTATGGTTCCAGACAGGGCCTCAGTATCTATAGCAGAGGATCATTATGGTTCCAGACAGGGCCTCAGTATCTATAGCAGAGGATCATTATGGTTCCAGACAGGGCCTCAGTATCTATAGCAGAGGATCATTATGGTTCCAGACAGGGCCTCAGTATCTATAGCAGAGGATCATTATGGTTCCAGACAGGGCCTCAGTCAGAGACAGTATCTATAGCAGAGGATCATTATGGTTCCAGACAGGGCCTCAGTATCTATAGCAGAGGATCATTATGGTTCCAGACAGGGCCTCAGTATCTATAGCAGAGGATCATTATGGTTCCAGACAGGGCCTCAGTATCTATAGCAGAGGATCATTATGGTTCCAGACAGGGCCTCAGTCAGAGACAGTATCTATAGCAGAGGATCATTATGGTTCCAGACAGGGCCTCAGTATCTATAGCAGAGGATCATTATGGTTCCAGACAGGGCCTCAGTCAGAGACAGTATCTATAGCAGAGGATCATTATGGTTCCAGACAGGGCCTCAGTATCTATATCAGAGGATCATTATGGTTCCAGACAGGGCCTCAGTATCTATAGCAGAGGATCATTATGGTTCCAGACAGGGCCTCAGTATCTATAGCAGAGGATCATTATGGTTCCAGACAGGGCCTCAGTATCTATAGCAGAGGATCATTATGGTTCCAGACAGGGCCTCAGTATCTATAGCAGAGGATCATTATGGTTCCAGACAGGGCCTCAGTATTTATATCAGAGGATCATTATGGTTCCAGACAGGGCCTCAGTATCTATAGCAGAGGATCATTATGGTTCCAGACAGGGCCTCAGTCAGAGACAGTATCTATAGCAGAGGATCATTATGGTTCCAGACAGGGCCTCAGTCAGAGACAGTATCTATAGCAGAGGATCATTATGGTTCCAGACAGGGCCTCAGTCAGAGACAGTATCTATAGCAGAGGATCATTATGGTTCCAGACAGGGCCTCAGTATCTATAGCAGAGGATCATTATGGTTCCAGACAGGGCCTCAGTCAGAGACAGTATCTATAGCAGAGGATCATTATGGTTTCAGACAGGGCCTCAGTATCTATAGCAGAGGATCATTATGGTTCCAGACAGGGCCTCAGTATCTATAGCAGAGGATCATTATGGTTCCAGACAGGGCCTCAGTATCTATAGCAGAGGATCATTATGGTTCCAGACAGGGCCTCAGTATCTATAGCAGAGGATCATTATGGTTCCAGACAGGGCCTCAGTATCTATAGCAGAGGATCATTATGGTTCCAGACAGGGCCTCAGTATCTATATCAGAGGATCATTATGGTTCCAGACAGGGCCTCAGTCAGAGACAGTATCTACAGTTGGAGTCAGAAGTTTACATACACTTAGGTTGGAGTCATTAAAACTCGTTTTTCAACCACTCCACACATTTCTTGTTAACAAACTATAGTTTTGGCAAGTCGGTTAGGACATCTACTTTGTGCATGACACAAGTCATTTTTCCAACAATTGTTCACAGACAGATTATTTCACTTATAATTCACTGTATCACAATTCCAGTGGGTCAGAAGTTTACATACACTAAGTTGACTGTGCCTTTAAACAGCTTGGATAATTCCAGAAAATGATGTCATTGCTTTAGAAGCTTCTGATAGGCTAATTGACATCATTTGAGTAAATTGGAGGTGTACCTGTGAATATATTTCAAGGCCTACCTTCAAACTCAGTGCCTCTTTGCTTGACATCATGGGAAAATCAAAAGAAATCAGCCAAGACCTCAGCAAAAAAAATGTAGACCTCCACAAGTCTGGTTCATCCTTGGGAGCAATTTCCAAATGCCTGAAGGTACCAGGTTCATCTGTACAAACAATAGTACGCAAGTATAAACACCATGGGACCACGCAGCCGACATACCGCTCAGGAAGGAGACGCGTTCTGTCTCCTAGAGATGAACGTACTTTGGTGCGAATAGTGCAAATCAATCCCAGAACAACAGCAAAGGACCTTGTGAAGATGCTGGAGGAAACAGGTACAAAAGTATCTATATCCACAGTAAAACGAGTCCTATATCGACATAACCTGAAAGGCCGCTCAGCAAGGAAGAAGCCACTTCTCCAAAACCGCCATAAAAAAGCCAGACTACGGTTTGCAACTGCACATGGGGACAAAGATCATACTTTTTGGAGAAATGTCCTCTGGTCTGATGAAACAAAAATAGAACTGTTTGGCCATAATGACCATTGTTATGTTTGGAGGAAAAAGGAGATTGCTTGCAAGCCGAAGAACACCATCCCAACAGTGAAGCACGGGGGTGGCAGCATCATGCTGTGGGGGTGCTTTGCTGCAGAAGGGACTAGTGCACTTCACAAAATAGATGGCATCATGAGGAAGGAAAATGTTGTGGATATATTGAAGCAACATCTCAAGACATCAGTCAGGAAGTTAAAGCTTGGTCGCAAATGGGTCTTCCAAATGGACAATGACCCCAAGCATACTTCCAAAGCTGTGGCAAAATGGCTTAAGGACAACAAAGTCAAGGTATTGGAGTGGCCATCACAAAGCCCTGACCTCAATCCTATAGAAAATGTGTGGGCAGAACTGAAAAAGCGTGTGCGAGCAAGGAGGCCTACAAACCTGACTCGGGTACACCAGCTCTGTCAGGAGGAATGGATCAAAATTCACCCAACTTATTGTGGGAAGCTTGTGGAAGGCTAACCGAAACGTTTGACCCAAGTGAAACAATTTAAAGGCAATGCTACCAAATACTAATTGAGTGTATGTAAACTTCTGACCCACTGGGAATGTGATGAAAGAAATAAAAGCTGAAATAAATCATTCTCTCTACTATTATTCTGACATTTCACATTCTTAAAATAAAGTGGTGATCCTAACTGACCTAAGACAGGGAATGTGTACTAGGATTAAATGTCAGGAATTGTGAAAAACTGAGTTTAAATGTATTTGGCTAAGATGTATGTAAACTTCCAACTTCAACTGTATATAGATCTATAGCAGAGGATCATTATGGTTCCAGGCAGGGCCTCAGTCAGAGACAGTATCTATTGTGACGGATCAGCTTGTCCGAAACATCCTAACACAGGCAGGAGACATTATATGAACATACCGGAGGCAGTGGTTGTGGTTCCTTTGCTTTTGTATTGTCAATAAACTGGTTTTCTTTCACCCAACAAAATGATTCCAGTACAGGATAGTGTCCACCGCTGAAACTACAGCGAAAAAAAGGAATCAAAATAAACTAAGCAGTTGTCCTAAAGGCCGTGGCCAAACAGGGAAAACAAAACAACAAAAGGCTTCACCCGTCTTTAGACCATCGTCTACACATAACATTTACAGGGGGAACTCTTCTCTTTGTCACGTTGGTCAGTGGGGTGGCGATGGCGGCTTGGGATGAACCGTCTGTAGTAACCCGTTAGGCCCAGGAACGAGCCCTTTTTGTCCCTGGGCCGCGGCAACTCCCGGATTGCCCTGGTCTTCTCCACCTGGGGTTTGATCAGACCGCTGCCGATGGTATATCCAAGCTATTCAGCCTCGTTCAGTGACAGGCGGCACTTCTTCGGGTTCAGCATGGAGCACAGCTGGCAGAGGTGGTCCTCCCAGTCCTCACTGTGTATTACCACGTCATCAATATAGGCGGGCCTCTGGAAGGTGGCGGCCACTCCGTGCAAGCCGAAGGGGAGGTGGACGTACTGAAATTCATTCGGGGTGGCAAAGGCGGTTTTGTGGCGGTCTTCAGGGGCCAGAGGCACCTGCCAGTACCCCTTGGTGAGGTCAAGGGTTGATATATAGCGGGCTTTCCCAAGCCGCTCAATCAGCTCATCGACCCTCGGCATGGGGTAGGCGTCGAAACTGGAGATGCCGTTGAGGGCTCTGAAATCGTTGCAGAAGCGAATAGACCCATCGGGTTTCGGCACCAGCAACCTTTTCAAGGTCTCGCGTCTGCGGAGCCATAAGAGTGGTGCCAAAAGGCACCTTTTCTGGCAGACATCCCTCTTCGTCTGCCTTAAGTCCCATCAGCACCTGTGCCTCTCCTTCCATATAGGCTTTCAACAGGTTGATGTGGTATATCTGCTGAGGGCGCCATCGTCCTGGCTGACTCACCCTGTAGTTGACCGGGGAGCCTTGCTCTGTCACCACATAAGGGCCCTGCCACTGAGCCAGGAGCCTATGTTCCGGCGCGGGACGAGGAGGAGTACCTTATCTCCTGGGCAGAACTGTCACGGCTGGGCCGTTCTATTGTAAGCCCGGGCATGGGTTTCCTGTGCTTGACCATGTGCTCCTTCACCACCGGCCATATTGCTGCCATTCGGTCCTTCATGAATGTGACGTGTTCGATGAGCGAACGGTACGGGCAGGGTTGGTTCTCCCAGGCCTCCTTGGCCAATCCAAGGATGCCGTGACAGGGCCGCCCATAGAGTTGCTGGAAAAGCGAGAAGCCAGTGGACGCCTGGGGGACCTCCCGGAGCGTGAAAATGAGGTGGGGCAACAACATATCCCAATTATTCCTGTCCCGGCCACCACCCGGCGTATCATGCTTTTGATGGTTTTATTCAGCCGCTCACACAGCCCGTCCGTCTGGGGGTGGTACACACTGGTCCTTATTCGTTTGACCCGGTATAACTGACACAGGTCCTTCATCAGTCTGGGCATGAACGGCGTGCCCTGGTCGGTCAGGATGGTGGCCGGGAGTCCCACTCGGGAGAACATGAGCTACAATTATTTTGCTATGGCTTTTGTTGCCATCGACGTCAGGGAAATAACATCTGGGAACTTCGTTGCATAGTCCACCACCACCAACATGTACTCATGTCCGCGCGCCGAATGCGGCAGGGTCCCACCAGGTCCATGGCTATGCGCTCAAACGTGGTCTCTATGGGAGAAGGAGAAAAGGGTTACAGTATGTTCGCTTGGGAGCAGTGCGTTGGCAGCTGTCACAAGATTTGAAATACTTAGCGACATCTTGGGTAATCCTCGGCCAATAGAAACGCCCCAGCAACCATTCGGTGGTCTTCTCCCTGGCGAGGTCGCCCTGTAGTACATGTGTATGGGCCATGTGTAACACAACCTCTCTGTATGAACGGGGCACCATTAACAGTTCCTGTTCAACCCCTCTACGTTTGGCCACCCAGTACAAGAGACCCCGCTTGATGGCGTAATTAGGAGTGGTTAACTCACCTCCCGAGCCGATACTCCTCCCATCTATCCTCTTCACCTTCCGCATAGCCTGGCGAAGGTCGGGGTCCCGGTGTTGGGTGGTTCCGAATTGGCCCATTAGCTCTTCCCAGTCGTCCTGAGGCCCTCTCTCTCTGCGCCGTTCGTTCGAAAGCCAGAAGATAGGCCTCCACATCGTCATCCTCTGACAGATGTGGAATCCACGCGCTGATGTTGGGATTCCTACGATCCCTGGGATCCAGGTGATCTGGTAGTTCGGACCTGAGGAGGTCTAGGGTCTCCTGATGGGCGATGGCGCAGGCCGTTAGCTGACGTAGCAACTCTTCGCTCATACCTATCAGCAGGTGTAGTGGGCTTCCGAAAGATAAAAAAGAATCACAGCCACTGGAAAGGGGATTGATTGGGGTCTTGCCTCAAGGTGCACACATGCTCCACCAGTTGTGACTGATCAGCTTGTCCGAAACACCCTAACACAGGTAGGAGGCATGATATGAACAGACCAGAGGCAGTAGTTGTGGTTCCTTTGCTTTTGTGTTGTCAATAAATTGGTTTTCTTTCACCCGACAAAATGATTCCAGTACAGGATAGCGTCCACCACTGAAACAACAGTAAAAAAAAGGAATACACATAAACTAAGCACTTGACCTTAACTACAATGTTAGATGTAGGTCAGGCCACTGGTCCTACTGGTGGTTTAACTCCAGTGTTGTCTGTAGGTCAGAACACTGGTCCTACTGGTAGTTTAACTACAGTGTTATCTGTAGGTCAGGCCACTGGTCCTACTGGTAGTTTAACTACAGTGTTATCTGTAGGTCAGGCCACTGGTCCTACTGGTAGTTTAACTACAGTGTTATCTGTAGGTCAGGCCACTGGTCCTACTGGTAGTTTAACTACAGTGTTATCTGTAGGTCAGAACACTGGTCCTACTGGTAGTTTAACTACAGTGTTATCTGTAGGTCAGAACACTGGTCCTACTGGTGGTGTAACTACAGTGTTATCTGTAGGTCAGAACACTGGTCCTACTGGTAGTTTAACTACAGTGTTATCTGTAGGTCAGAACACTGGTCCTACTGGTAGTTTAACTACAGTGTTATCTGTAGGTCAGAACACTGGTCCTACTGGTAGTTTAACTACAGTGTTATCTGTAGGTCAGAACACTGGTCCTACTGGTAGTTTAACTACAGTGTTATCTGTAGGTCAGCCCACTGGTCCTACTGGTAGTTTAACTACAGTGTTATCTGTAGGTCAGCCCACTGGTCCTACTGGTAGTTTAACTACAGTGTTATCTGTAGGTCAGGCCACTGGTCCTACTGGTAGTTTAACTACAGTGTTATCTGTAGGTCAGCCCACTGGTCCTACTGGTAGTTTAACTACAGTGTTATCTGTAGGTCAGAACACTGGTCCTACTGGTGGTATAACTACAGTGTTATCTGTAGGTCAGCCCACTGGTCCTACTGGTAGTTTAACTACAGTGTTATCTGTAGGTCAGGCCACTGGTCCTACTGGTAGTTTAACTACAGTGTTATCTGTAGGTCAGAACACTGGTCCTACTGGTAGTTTAACTACAGTGTTATCTGTAGGTCAGAACACTGGTCCTACTGGTAGTTTAACTACAGTGTTATCTGTAGGTCAGCCCACTGGTCCTACTGGTAGTTTAACTACAGTGTTATCTGTAGGTCAGAACACTGGTCCTACTGGTAGTTTAACTACAGTGTTATCTGTAGGTTAGAACACTGGTCCTACTGGTGGTATAACTACAGTGTTATCTGTAGGTAAGGCCACTGGTCCTACTGGTAGTTTAACTACAGTGTTATCTGTAGGTCAGAACACTGGTCCTACTGGTAGTTTAACTACAGTGTTATCTGTAGGTCAGAACACTGGTCCTACTGGTAGTTTAACTACAGTGTTATCTGTAGGTCAGAACACTGGTCCTACTGGTAGTTTAACTACAGTGTTATCTGTAGGTCAGAACACTGGTCCTACTGGTAGTTTAACTACATTGTTATCTGTAGGTCAGGCCACTGGTCCTACTGGTAGTTTAACTACAGTGTTATCTGTAGGTCAGAACACTGGTCCTACTGGTAGTTTAACTACAGTGTTATCTGTAGGTCAGAACACTGGTCCTACTGGTAGTTTAACTACAGTGTTATCTGTAGGTCAGAACACTGGTCCTACTGGTAGTTTAACTACAGTGTTATCTGTAGGTCAGAACACTGGTCCTACTGGTAGTTTAACTACAGTGTTATCTGTAGGTCAGAACACTGGTCCTACTTGTAGTTTAACTACAGTGTTATCTGTAGGTCAGGCCACTGGTCCTACTGGTAGTTTAACTACAGTGTTATCTGTAGGTCAGAACACTGGTCCTACTGGTAGTTTAACTACAGTGTTATCTGTAGGTCAGAACACTGGTCCTACTGGTAGTTTAACTACAGTGTTATCTGTAGGTCAGGCCACTGGTCCTACTGGTAGTTTAACTACAGTGTTATCTGTAGGTCAGGCCACTGGTCCTACTGGTAGTTTAACTACAGTGTTATCTGTAGGTCAGCCCACTGGTCCTACTGGTAGTTTAACTACAGTGTTATCTGTAGGTCAGAACACTGGTCCTACTGGTGGTATAACTACAGTTTTATCTGTAGGTCAGGCCACTGGTCCTACTGGTAGTTTAACTACAGTGTTATCTGTAGGTCAGAACACTGGTCCTACTGGTAGTTTAACTACAGTGTTATCTGTAGGTCAGGCCACTGGTCCTACTGGTAGTTTAACTACAGTGTTATCTGTAGGTCAGAACACTGGTCCTACTGGTAGTTTAACTACAGTGTTATCTGTAGGTCAGAACACTGGTCCTACTGGTAGTTTAACTACAGTGTTATCTGTAGGTCAGCCCACTGGTCCTACTGGTAGTTTAACTACAGTGTTATCTGTAGGTCAGAACACTGGTCCTACTGGTAGTTTAACTACAGTGTTATCTGTAGGTCAGAACACTGGTCCTACTGGTAGTTTAACTACAGTGTTATCTGTAGGTCAGCCCACTGGTCCTACTGGTAGTTTAACTACAGTGTTATCTGTAGGTCAGAACACTGGTCCTACTGGTAGTTTAACTACAGTGTTATCTGTAGGTCAGAACACTGGTCCTACTGGTAGTTTAACTACAGTGTTATCTGTAGGTCAGAACACTGGTCCTACTGGTAGTTTAACTACATTGTTATCTGTAGGTCAGGCCACTGGTCCTACTGGTAGTTTAACTACAGTGTTATCTGTAGGTCAGAACACTGGTCCTACTGGTAGTTTAACTACAGTGTTATCTGTAGGTCAGAACACTGGTCCTACTGGTAGGTTAACTACAGTGTTATCTGTAGGTCAGGCCACTGGTCCTACTGGTAGTTTAACTACAGTGTTATCTGTAGGTCAGAACACTGGTCCTACTTGTAGTTTAACTACAGTGTTATCTGTAGGTCAGAACACTGGTCCTACTGGTAGTTTAACTACAGTGTTATCTGTAGGTCAGGCCACTGGTCCTACTGGTAGTTTAACTACAGTGTTATCTGTAGGTCAGGCCACTGGTCCTACTGGTAGTTTAACTACAGTGTTATCTGTAGGTCAGAACACTGGTCCTACTGGTAGTTTAACTACAGTGTTATCTGTAGGTCAGGCCACTGGTCCTACTTGTAGTTTAACTACAGTGTTATCTGTAGGTCAGGCCACTGGTCCTACTGGTAGTTTAACTACAGTGTTATCTGTAGGTCAGAACACTGGTCCTACTGGTAGTTTAACTACATTGTTATCTGTAGGTCAGCCCACTGGTCCTACTGGTAGTTTAACTACAGTGTTATCTGTAGGTCAGGCCACTGGTCCTACTGGTAGTTTAACTACAGTGTTATCTGTAGGTCAGAACACTGGTCCTACTGGTAGTTTAACTACAGTGTTATCTGTAGGTCAGAACACTGGTCCTAATGGTAGTTTAACTACATTGTTATCTGTAGGTCAGGCCACTGGTCCTACTGGTAGTTTAACTACAGTGTTATCTGTAGGTCAGAACACTGGTCCTACTGGTAGTTTAACTACAGTGTTATCTGTAGGTCAGAACACTGGTCCTACTGGTAGTTTAACTACAGTGTTATCTGTAGGTCAGAACACTGGTCCTACTGGTAGTTTAACTACAGTGTTATCTGTAGGTCAGAACACTGGTCCTACTTGTAGTTTAACTACTGTGTTATCTGTAGGTCAGAACACTGGTCCTACTGGTAGTTTAACTACAGTGTTATCTGTAGGTCAGGCCACTGGTCCTACTGGTGGTTTAACTACAGTGTTATCTGTAGGTCAGAACACTGGTCCTACTGGTAGTTTAACTACAGTGTTATCTGTAGGTCAGGCCACTGGTCCTACTGGTAGTTTAACTACAGTGTTATCTGTAGGTCAGAACACTGGTCCTACTTGTAGTTTAACTACAGTGTTATCTGTAGGTCAGAACACTGGTCCTACTGGTAGTTTAACTACAGTGTTATCTGTAGGTCAGGCCACTGGTCCTACTGGTAGTTTAACTACAGTGTTATCTGTAGGTCAGGCCACTGGTCCTACTGGTAGTTTAACTACAGTGTTATCTGTAGGTCAGAACACTGGTCCTACTGGTAGTTTAACTACAGTGTTATCTGTAGGTCAGAACACTGGTCCTACTTGTAGTTTAACTACAGTGTTATCTGTAGTTCAGGCCACTGGTCCTACTGGTAGTTTAACTACAGTGTTATCTGTAGGTCAGAACACTGGTCCTACTGGTAGTTTAACTACAGTGTTATCTGTAGGTCAGAACACTGGTCCTACTGGTAGTTTAACTACAGTGTTATCTGTAGGTCAGGCCACTGGTCCTACTGGTAGTTTAACTACAGTGTTATCTGTAGGTCAGGCCACTGGTCCTACTGGTAGTTTAACTACAGTGTTATCTGTAGGTCAGCCCACTGGTCCTACTGGTAGTTTAACTACAGTGTTATCTGTAGGTCAGAACACTGGTCCTACTGGTGGTATAACTACAGTGTTATCTGTAGGTCAGGCCACTGGTCCTACTGGTAGTTTAACTACAGTGTTATCTGTAGGTCAGAACACTGGTCCTACTGGTAGTTTAACTACAGTGTTATCTGTACGTCAGGCCACTGGTCCTACTGGTAGTTTAACTACAGTGTTATCTGTAGGTCAGAACACTGGTCCTACTGGTAGTTTAACTACAGTGTTATCTGTAGGTCAGAACACTGGTCCTACTGGTAGTTTAACTACAGTGTTATCTGTAGGTCAGAACACTGGTCCTACTGGTGGTATAACTACAGTGTTATCTGTAGGTCAGGCCACTGGTCCTACTGGTAGTTTAACTACAGTGTTATCTGTAGGTCAGGCCACTGGTCCTACTGGTAGTTTAACTACAGTGTTATCTGTAGGTCAGAACACTGGTCCTACTGGTAGTTTAACTACAGTGTTATCTGTAGGTCAGGCCACTGGTCCTACTGGTAGTTTAACTACAGTGTTATCTGTAGGTCAGGCCACTGGTCCTACTGGTAGTTTAACTACAGTGTTATCTGTAGGTCAGAACACTGGTCCTACTGGTAGTTTAACTACAGTGTTATCTGTAGGTCAGAACACTGGTCCTACTGGTAGTTTAACTACAGTGTTATCTGTAGGTCAGAACACTGGTCCTACTGGTAGTTTAACTACAGTGTTATCTGTAGGTCAGAACACTGGTCCTACTGGTAGTTTAACTACAGTGTTATCTGTAGGTCAGAACACTGGTCCTACTGGTAGTTTAACTACAGTGTTATCTGTAGGTCAGAACACTGGTCCTACTTGTAGTTTAACTACAGTGTTATCTGTAGGTCAGGCCACTGGTCCTACTGGTAGTTTAACTACAGTGTTATCTGTAGGTCAGAACACTGGTCCTACTGGTAGTTTAACTACAGTGTTATCTGTAGGTCAGAACACTGGTCCTACTGGTAGTTTAACTACAGTGTTATCTGTAGGTCAGGCCACTGGTCCTACTGGTAGTTTAACTACAGTGTTATCTGTAGGTCAGGCCACTGGTCCTACTGGTAGTTTAACTACAGTGTTATCTGTAGGTCAGGCCACTGGTCCTACTGGTAGTTTAACTACAGTGTTATCTGTAGGTCAGAACACTGGTCCTACTGGTGGTTTAACTACAGTGTTATCTGTAGGTCAGAACACTGGTCCTACTGGTAGTTTTACTACAGTGTTATCTGTAGGTCAGGCCACTGGTCCTACTGGTAGTTTAACTACAGTGTTATCTGTAGGTCAGAACACTGGTCCTACTGGTAGTTTAACTACAGTGTTATCTGTAGGTCAGCCCACTGGTCCTACTGGTAGTTTAACTACAGTGTTATCTGTAGGTCAGAACACTGGTCCTACTGGTAGTTTAACTACAGTGTTATCTGTAGGTCAGAACACTGGTCCTACTGGTAGTTTAACTACAGTGTTATCTGTAGGTCAGCCCACTGGTCCTACTGGTAGTTTAACTACAGTGTTATCTGTAGGTCAGAACACTGGTCCTACTGGTAGTTTAACTACAGTGTTATCTGTAGGTCAGAACACTGGTCCTACTGGTAGTTTAACTACAGTGTTATCTGTAGGTCAGAACACTGGTCCTACTGGTAGTTTAACTACAGTGTTATCTGTAGGTCAGCCCACTGGTCCTACTGGTAGTATAACTACAGTGTTATCTGTAGGTCAGAACACTGGTCCTACTGGTAGTTTAACTACAGTGTTATCTGTAGGTCAGGCCACTGGTCCTACTGGTAGTTTAACTACAGTGTTATCTGTAGGTCAGGCCACTGGTCCTACTGGTGGTTTAACTACAGTGTTATCTGTAGGTCAGAACACTGGTCCTACTGGTAGTTTAACTACAGTGTTATCTGTAGGTCAGCCCACTGGTCCTACTGGTAGTTTAACTACAGTGTTATCTGTAGGTCAGAACACTGGTCCTACTGGTAGTTTAACTACAGTGTTATCTGTAGGTCAGGCCACTGGTCCTACTGGTGGTATAACTACAGTGTTATCTGTAGGTCAGAACACTGGTCCTACTGGTAGTTTAACTACAGTGTTATCTGTAGGTCAGAACACTGGTCCTACTGGTAGTTTAACTACAGTGTTATCTGTAGGTCAGCCCACTGGTCCTACTGGTAGTTTAACTACAGTGTTATCTGTAGGTCAGAACACTGGTCCTACTGGTAGTTTAACTACAGTGTTATCTGTAGGTCAGAACACTGGTCCTACTGGTAGTTTAACTACAGTGTTATCTGTAGGTCAGAACACTGGTCCTACTGGTAGTTTAACTACAGTGTTATCTGTAGGTCAGCCCACTGGTCCTACTGGTAGTATAACTACAGTGTTATCTGTAGGTCAGAACACTGGTCCTACTGGTAGTTTAACTACAGTGTTATCTGTAGGTCAGGCCACTGGTCCTACTGGTAGTTTAACTACAGTGTTATCTGTAGGTCAGGCCACTGGTCCTACTGGTGGTTTAACTACAGTGTTATCTGTAGGTCAGAACACTGGTCCTACTGGTAGTTTAACTACAGTGTTATCTGTAGGTCAGCCCACTGGTCCTACTGGTAGTTTAACTACAGTGTTATCTGTAGGTCAGAACACTGGTCCTACTGGTAGTTTAACTACAGTGTTATCTGTAGGTCAGGCCACTGGTCCTACTGGTGGTATAACTACAGTGTTATCTGTAGGTCAGAACACTGGTCCTACTGGTAGTTTAACTACAGTGTTATCTGTAGGTCAGAACACTGGTCCTACTGGTAGTTTAACTACAGTGTTATCTGTAGGTCAGAACACTGGTCCTACTGGTGGTTTAACTACAGTGTTATCTGTAGGTCAGAACACTGGTCCTACTGGTAGTTTAACTACAGTGTTATCTGTAGGTCAGGCCACTGGTCCTACTGGTAGTTTAACTACAGTGTTATCTGTAGGTCAGGCCACTGGTCCTACTGGTAGTTTAACTACAGTGTTATCTGTAGGTCAGCCCACTGGTCCTACTGGTAGTTTAACTACAGTGTTATCTGTAGGTCAGCCCACTGGTCCTACTGGTAGTTTAACTACAGTGTTATCTGTAGGTCAGCCCACTGGTCCTACTGGTGGTGTAACTACAGTGTTATCTGTAGGTCAGGCCACTGGTCCTACTGGTAGTTTAACTACAATGTTATCTGTAGGTCAGAACACTTGTCCTACTGGTAGTTTAAACATTTAGGACCTTACTGCCGCTGGGGCAAAGGATCGTTTGGCCATATTTATTTTGTCCCCTGGTACCCTGTAACGTCGACCTAAGGGGAGTAGCTCAAACTCCTGGTAAAGAGGATGTCTGGGGTCCTTCAGTACCTTGTGGGGTTTTGTGAATGCAGCTGTCTGCTGTTTCAGGTCAGAGGAGGAGATGCTGAAGTTTATGGGTCTGATGAACTCAACATGGGTCCTGGATGGACACGACATTGTCACAGCCTTCAACCTCTCCTGCTTTCAGGCCATGGTGGACCTCGGAGGTAGGTGACCCTAACCCTAACCCAAACCCAAACCCTGACCCTAACCCAAACCCAAACCCTGACCCTAACCCTAACCCTGACCCTGACCCTAACCCTAACCCTGAACCTTACCCTGACTCTCGAGGGTAGGTGAATAGATTATTTTCCATTGATAAGCAAGGTTATTATAATCTATATGAAGCCTTATATAGCAGCATTCACAACAAACAAAACATAATGATAGGACCACTTTGAACCTGTTGGTTGTCATGGTGTTATTGTGTGGTTGTGTTGGCCTGTTGCAGGTTGTTCGGGTGCTCTGGCCAGGGAGCTGTCCAAGGCCTACCCTTCCTCCTCTGTCACAGTGTTGGACCTTCCTAAAATTATCCAGGCAGCCAGACAGCACTTCACTGAACAGGACGACACCATCGTGTTTCAGGAGGGTAAGCATCATTAACCATCGTTAGGTTAACACCTCAACACCTCAACACCTCAACCCCTCAACCCCTCAACACCTCAACACCTCAACACCTCAACCATCTAAACTTTACACCTCAGAAGATCAGTGTGTTTAAATGAATGATGTTGTTTTGTAGGAGACTTCTTTGACGGAGACATCCCTCCAGCTGATCTGTACATCTTGGCCAGAATCCTCCATGACTGGAAGGAAGAGAAATGTGTTCAGCTGCTGAAGAAGATCCATGCATGTTGTCAACCAGGTGAGTGTTCCATAATGTCAACCAGGTGATTGTTCTATAATGTCAACCAGGTGAGTGTTCCATAATGTCAACCAGGTGATTGTTCTATAATGTCAACCAGGTGAGTGATCCATAATGTCAACCAGTTGAGTGTTCCATGTTGTCAACCAGGTGATTGTTCTATAATGTCAACCAGGTGAGTGATCCATAATGTCAACCAGTTGAGTGTTCCATGTTGTCAACCAGGTGATTGTTCTATAATGTCAACCAGGTGAGTGATCCATAATGTCAACCAGGTGATTGTTCTATAATGTCAACCAGGTGAGTGATCCATAATGTCAACCAGTTGAGTGTTCCATGTTGTCAACCAGGTGATTGTTCCATAATGTCAACCAGGTGAGTGATCCATAATGTCAACCAGTTGAGTGTTCCATGTTGTCAACCAGGTGATTGTTCTATAATGTCAACCAGGTGAGTGATCCATAATGTCAACCAGTTGAGTGTTCCATGTTGTCAACCAGGTGATTGTTCTATAATATCAACCAGGTGAGTGATCCATAATGTCAACCAGGTGATTGTTCTATAATGTCAACCAGGTGAGTGATCTATAATGTCAACCAGGTGAGTGATCCATAATGTCAACCAGGTGATTGTTCTATAATGTCAACCAGGTGAGTGATCCATAATGTCAACCAGTTGAGTGTTCCATGTTGTCAACCAGGTGATTGTTCTATAATGTCAACCAGGTGAGTGATCCATAATGTCAACCAGTTGAGTGTTCCATGTTGTCAACCAGGTGATTGTTCTATAATGTCAACCAGGTGAGTGATCCATAATGTCAACCAGGTGATTGTTCTATAATGTCAACCAGGTGAGTGATCTATAATGTCAACCAGGTGAGTGATCCATAATGTCAACCAGGTGATTGTTCTATAATGTCAACCAGGTGAGTGATCCATAATGTCAACCAGTTGAGTGTTCCATGTTGTCAACCAGGTGATTGTTCTATAATGTCAACCAGGTGAGTGATCCATAATGTCAACCAGGTGAGTGTTCCATAATGTCAACCAGGTGAGTGTTCCATAATGTCAACCAGGTGATTGTTCTATAATGTCAACCAGGTGATTGTTCTATAATGTCAACCAGGTGATTGTTCTATAATGTCAACCAGGTGAGTGTTCCATGTTGTCAACCAGGTGATTGTTCCATAATGTCAACCAGGTGATTGTTCTATAATGTCAACCAGGTGAGTGTTCCATAATGTCAACCAGGTGATTGTTCTATAATGTCAACCAGGTGAGTGATCCATAATGTCAACCAGGTGAGTGTTCCATAATGTCAACCAGGTGATTGTTCCATAATGTCAACCAGGTGATTGTTCTATAATGTCAACCAGGTGAGTGTTCCATGTTGTCAACCAGGTGATTGTTCCATAATGTCAACCAGGTGATTGTTCTATAATGTCAACCAGGTGAGTGTTCCATAATGTCAACCAGGTGATTGTTCCATAATGTCAACCAGGTGAGTGTTCCATGTTGTCAACCAGGTGATTGTTCCATAATGTCAACCAGGTGAGTGTTCCATGTTGTCAACCAGGTGATTGTTCCATAATGTCAACCAGGTGATTGTTCTATAATGTCAACCAGGTGAGTGATCCATAATGTCAACCAGTTGAGTGTTCCATGTTGTCAACCAGGTGATTGTTCTATAATGTCAACCAGGTGCCATATAGTTTCACATTCTCCCTTAAATTCTCCCAAATTATATAACCCAATTGTTTTATTGTAACACTCCTATATACACTGCTCAAAAAAATAAAGGGAACACTTAAACAACACAATGTAACTCCAAGTCAATCACACTTCTGTGAAATCAAACTGTCCACTTAGGAAGCAACACTGATTGACAATAAATTTCACATGCTGTTGTGCAAATGGAATAGACAACAGGTGGAAATTATAGGCAATTAGCAAGACACCCCCATTAAAGAAGTGGTTCTGCAGGTTGTGACCACAGACCACTTCTCAGTTCCTATGCTTCCTGGCTGATGTTTTGGTAACTTTTGAATGCTAGCGGTGCTTTCACTCTAGTGGTAGCATGAGACGGAGTCTACAACCCACACAAGTGGCTCAGGTAGTGCAGCTCATCCAGGATGGCACATCAATGTGAGCTGTGGCAAGAAGGTTTGCAGTGTCTGTCAGCATAGTGTCCAGAGCATGGAGGCGCTACCAGGAGACAGGCCAGTACATCAGGAGACGTGGAGGATTCCGTAGGAGGGCAACAACCCAGCAGCAGGACCGCTACCTCCGCCTTTGTGCAAGGAGGAGCAGGAGGAGCAATGCCAGAGCCCTGAAAAATGACCTCCAGCAGGCCACAAATGTGCATGTGTCTGCTCAAACGGTCAGAAACAGACTCCATGAGGGTGGTATGAGGGCCCGACGTCCACAGGTGGGGGTTGTGCTTACAGCCCAACACCGTGCAGGACGTTTGGCATTTGCCAGAGAACACCAAGATTGGCAAATTCGCACTGGCGCCCTGTGCTCTTCACAGATGAAAGCAGGTTCACACTGAGCACGTGACAGACATGACAGAGTCTGGAGACGCCGTGGAGAACGTTCTGCTGCCTGCAACATCCTCCAGCATGACCGGTTTGGCGGTGGGTCAGTCATGGTGTGGGGTGGCATTTCTTTGGGGGGCCGCACAGCCCTCCATGTGCTCGCCAGAGGTAGCCTGACTGCCATTAGGTACCGAGATGAGATCCTCAGACCCCTTGTGAGACCATATGCTGGTGCGGTTGGCCCTGGGTTCCTCCTAATGCAAGACAATGCTAGACCTCATGTGGCTGGAGTGTGTCAGCAGTTCCTGCAAGAGGAAGGCATTGATGCTATGGACTGGCCCGCCCGTTCCCCAGACCTGAATCCAATTGAGCACATCTGGGACATCATGTCTCGCTCCATCCACCAACGCCACGTTGCACCACAGACTGTCCAGGAGTTGGCGGATGCTTTAGTCCAGGTCTGGGAGGAGATCCCTCAGGAGACCATCCACCACTTCATCAGGAGCATGCCCAGGTGTTGTAGGGAGGTCATACAGGGACGTGGAGGCCACACACACTTCTGAGCCTCATTTTGACTTGTTTTAAGGACATTACATCAAAGTTGGATCAGCCTGTAGTGTGGTTTTCCACTTTAATTTTGAGGGTGACTCCAAATCCAGACCTCCATGGGTTGATACATTTGATTTCCATTGATAATTTTTGTGTGATTTTGTTGTCAGCACATTCAACTATGTAAAGAAAAAAGTATTTAATAAGATTATTTCATTCATTCAGATTTAGGATGTGTTGTTTAAGTGTTCCCTTTATTTTTTTGAGCAGTGTATTTCCTCATAGTCTATCTGATATTTCTCTGGCGTTTCCCTTTTCGTTGTTTCTATTCTAACGTCTAATTGCTTACCCTTTTCTCCTCATACTGGTTGTGTCACGATCGTCATCTACAGAGGAGGACCAAGGCGCAGCGTTGAATGCGAACATTTTATTAAATTTGAATGAACACACGAACAAAACAACAAAACGAAAACGTGACGTCCCTGGTTACATACACGGAACAAGAAACCACAATGAATGAGTGCCAAACGGCTACCTAAGTATGACTCCCAATCAGAGACAACGAGCTACAGCCGTCTCTGATTGGGAGCCACCCTGGCCAACATAGATCTACAAAACCAGAAAGTGAAACCTAGAACACACATAGACTATACACACCCTGGCTCAACATATTAGAGTCCCCAGAGCCAGGGCGTGACAGTACCCCCCCCTAAAGGCGCGGACTCCGACCGCGCCCACCAAACACCACAGGGGAGGGACCGGGTGGGCACTCCGCTTAGGCGGCGGATCCGGCTCCGGGCCTGATCCCCGCTCCCTCTCCAACCCCCCAAAGTACCCCTGGTCCGGTCTGGCCCCGCTGGCCGGAGCTGGACTGCACACTGGTGGAGCGGATTGCTCTAGCTCCGGCGTGAAGCATCTGACCGGTGCCGGACCAGCCACCGGTGGAACAGGCACGGGCCGTGCCGGACTGACGACGCACACCACTGGCTTGGTGTGGGGAGCAGGAGCGGGCCGAGCCGGGCTGTCGAAGCGCACCACTGACTTGGTGCGGGGAGCAGGAACGGGCCGAGCCGGGCTGACGAAGCGCACCACTGACTTGGTGCGGGGAGCAGGAACGGGCCGAGCCGGGCTGACGAAGCGCACCACTGACTTGGTGCGGGGGAGCAGGAACGGGCCGAGCCGGGCTGACGAAGCGCACCACTGACTTGGGGCGGGGAGCAGGAACGGGCCGAGCCGGGCTGACGAAGCGCACCACTGACTTGGTGCGGGGAGCAGGAACGGGCCGAGCCGGGCTGACGAAGCGCACCACTGACTTGGTGCGGGGAGCAGGAACGGGCCGAGCCGGGCTGACGAAGCGCACCACTGACTTGGTGCGGGGAGCAGGAACAGGCCGGACCGTACTGGGGACACACACCACTGGTCCTACGCAGGGATCTGGAATGGGCCGGACCGGACAGGTAACACACCCCAGTACCTCTCGCCGTGCCTCTACACCTTCCACCCCCTCTTCGACCAGTGGCCCCCGTAACCTGGCGGCCTCCTCTGCCAATCCGCTGGGCCGCTCTGCCGCGGTCTCCTGCTGGCCCGTCGTCCACGGCGTTAGCCCCCCCCTAAAAATGTTCTGGGCGTCTCTCCTACCCGTGGACCAGGTCTCCATGTCCCTCGCCAGCCTTTCACCCTTCTGCCACAATGTCAAGCCCTTCTCTTCCTCACTCGGCTTGACCCAGTCGAGGAGGCGAAGGAGATCTGCTAGAGATCTCCCTGGCGATGGCTCCTGGACACGCTGCTTGGTCAAATCTTGGTGGTTTCTTCTGTCACGATCGTCATCTACAGAGGAGGACCAAGGCGCAGCGTTGAATGCGAACATTTTATTAAATTTGAATGAACACACGAACAAAACAACAAAACGAAAACGTGACGTCCCTGGTTACATACACGGAACAAGAAACCACAATGAATGAGTGCCAAACGGCTACCTAAGTATGACTCCCAATCAGAGACAACGAGCTACAGCCGTCTCTGATTGGGAGCCACCCTGGCCAACATAGATCTACAAAACCAGAAAGTGAAACCTAGAACACACATAGACTATACACACCCTGGCTCAACATATTAGAGTCCCCAGAGCCAGGGCGTGACAGGTTGGTTATAAAATGGTTTATATTTAGGATTTCCTAAATATGACAAACATTCTGCTGGCCAATATGGTCTTTCCGAGTTTCTTAGATGATAGAAGTTGTGGTTGAATCATAGCACAGTCCTGGTAACTGTGGGGATTTAGAACTACTGTTAATTATTTTAAAAGAGATGTGGTGCATATTAGACTATTTTATTTATTTAATTGTAATGTAGTATATAGTGCCCACCTATACCAGTCATTGTAATGTAGTATATAGTGCCCACCTATACCAGTCATTGTAATGTAGTATATAGTGCCCATCTATACCAGTCATTGTAATGTAGTATATAGTGCCCACCTATACCAGTCACTGTAATGTAGTATATAGTGCCCACCTATACCAGTCATTGTAATGTAGTATATAGTGCCCACCTATACCAGTCATTGTTTAGCTCCTCCTTCCATTCTCTTCCTTCTGCTTCTGCTGGGGGCTCTAACCGGTAAGGGGTTTATTTCCCCAAGGAATAACTACTTCAACAACCCTCCCCCCTGGAAATGTACCACTAAGTACTACATCAAATCATGTATCTAAGTCTTGGGCTGTTCTCCTTTTGTCTATGATCCACCTGTCTTTTTCTTTTATTATCTTAAGGTCACAGTTACCCCATGTGATTTCCCCATTATCCTTGAGCTGGTTCCTCCTACACCAATAACCATTTAACCCTGGTACTTGAATAGCGATCCCTTCCTGTATTCTAGTTACTACTAGTTACTACTGTCAGTATTCCATCCCCCTTATTCTCAGGGGAACTAGTCAAGGGCAGAGAAATCAATGATAGGGATATCTGGTGCGTCTTGAATGTCTCGAAGGTCTCCCCCTCCGCCGAGGGAATCAGCAAGAACACATAGCTCATCAGTAATTGCCATCCTCCCCCATCTGATTCTCGCCAGCATCCTCAGCTCTCTCATCTCTCAGTCATCGGTTCCCTCACTCTGGTACAATGGTTTAGATGATACCAGGTCACGCTCCCCTCTATCCGTACCGCCGTTGGTGTAACCTGGACGACGATGTATGGTCACTTTAGCTGCTAACCTTCTCCCGTCACTAGGGTCTCCGGATCAGCCAGAGTCCCTCTCAATCTATCGACATCGGTCTGCGAAGAGTGTCCTTCTACCAGCCTACCCATAAGGAAGCTCTGAGTTACTGCTGCAAAGACACACAAGCACAGACACACACAAAAGACAACAATGCTACCCAATGGCTGGGGTTGGAACACTCCTATAGTGGGAAACATCGGCTACCCAATGGTTGGGGTTGGAACACTCCTATAGTGGGAAACATCTGCTACCCAATGGCTGGGGTTGGAACACTCCTATAGTGGGAAACATCTGCTACCCAATGGCTGGGGTTGGAACACTCCTATAGTGGGAAACATCTGCTACCCAATGGTTGGGGTTGGAACACTCCTATAGTGGGAAACATCTGCTACCCAATGGTTGGGGTTGGAACACTCCTATAGTGGGAAACATCTGCTACCCAATGGCTGGGGTTGGAACACTCCTATAGTGGGAAACATCTGCTACCCAATGGCTGGGGTTGGAACACTCCTATAGTGGGAAACATCTGCTACCCAATGGCTGGGGTTGGAACACTCCTATAGTGGGAAACATCTGCTACCCAATGGCTGGGGTTGGAACACTCCTATAGTGGGAAACATCTGCTACCCAATGGCTGGGGTTGGAACACTCCTATAGTGGGAAACATCTGCTACCCAATGGCTGGGGTTGGAACACTCCTATAGTGGGAAACATCTGCTACCCAATGGTTGGGGTTGGAACACTCCTATAGTGGGAAACATCTGCTACCCAATGGCTGGGGTTGGAACACTCCTATAGTGGGAAACATCTGCTACCCAATGGTTGGGGTTGGAACACTCCTATAGTGGGAAACATCTGCTACCCAATGGTTGGGGTTGGAACACTCCTATAGTGGGAAACATCTGCTACCCAATGGTTGGGGTTGGAACACTCCTATAGTGGGAAACATCGGCTACCCAATGGTTGGGGTTGGAACACTCCTATAGTGGGAAACATCTGCTACCCAATGGTTGGGGTTGGAACACTCCTATAGTGGGAAACATCTGCTACCCAATGGCTGGGGTTGGAACACTCCTATAGTGGGAAACATCTGCTACCCAATGGCTGGGGTTGGAACACTCTTATAGTGGGAAACATCTGCTACCCAATGGCTGGGGTTGGAACACTCCTATAGTGGGAAACATCGGTCTCTCCCACTTTTACCATCATTGAGGTAGCCAACAACACCTGGTACGGGCCCCTCCACATAGGGTCTTTCCAGCTCTTTCTTCTGTAGTCTTTTGCCATCACATAGTCTCCAGGGCGCAGAAAATACTCAGATTCTCCTACTCGGTTGGGCAGAGTTATCTTCACCCATGAAAAGAAAATCTTAAGAACATTGTTAGGTTAGGTGAGACACAGTATGTTACTTATGTCCTCTCATCCGTCAGGAGAAGCCTTGAGATTATGAAGCACACCTATTTCCTACTTGTTGTAGTCCACTCATTTCATAGACACCCTGCCTCCTATCACAAAAACAAAAAAGATTTAACCTAACCCATAACACATTATTACTACTGCTCATATCCTTAATACACCTTGCATATTTCCCCACAAAACCATTATAAAACATTAAAACCCCTGTAAGCCCAAGTTCCCCCCTTTGGACACATGCATCACATCGTGATTAATATGTTAAAAAAACAAAACAACAACAATATTGCCTATCAAACCAAAAATAATAACTGAACTTAAAATGACAACCTTTGAGCATGTCTTTACTTAACTGTATCCCATAACACTATTCAAGAAATACCTCTCCTTCAGGACTAACTCTCTCACTTCATCCTTGTCCTGTTTGGACTAATATATAGGATTTTTTCCAAATTATAAACTTCTTCACAATTATCCTTATTATATCTAACCCCCAATTCAGCATCCTCTAGGATTTACAGTGCGGGTGATCAAGTCACACTATAAAGCCAGGACAGATTGCAGAGGTCATTGAAATCATTCAATGAATTGTTCCATCCGATAGTATACTACTCATTAACAACCATCAAAACATTTCATAAATGTTGTATCCCAAGTGTACAGTAAGTCCTTAGTACAGCTCTTTTCAAAATAAATCACACGTATTTACTTATCCCTCAGTAAATAAAAGCCCAAATTACATGTGTTTGCCCCTTTAAGATATTTCACTTCTATCCCGTGAAAAAACCTAAAATACAAATAAAAATCCTATACAGCTAACATTTCAAACTGAATGGGTTGTTTGTGGTTATTTAAACACCATTTAGTAAAACAATAAACAAAACAAAAATGGCCAGGCCCTATTTATAGTCTCGGAAAGTTTTTTTTTTTTTTTAAAGAGAGAAAATCACTCCCCCCTTTTTCCTGGAAGAAAAAGTACACATTTAGTTAGTTTACATTTTGATACCTCCTAACCAATCCAAAAAATCGAAATTCGATATTCTCTCTATTCCCACATCTCCTAATTCTCCTACTCAGAAAACCCTCAAGAACATCACTTGTCACCGCTCCCTTCCCCGATGAATTCCACAATCCAGTGCACATAAAACAACATAAAGTCCCATAAGATTTCAACCCTGAGGCTTTTCCGTAACCGCAAATACAGTCAATTTCTCTGAGTAAGGAATCAGTGATATTTAATCCCAAGTATCTATTAAAATGTTGTTTGAGACGTGGGTCTCCTACATCTCCCTCATCATTGATTCTGTAGCGGATTTCCATCAATCCCAGAAAAGACTCCCAACCAAGACACATCAGACATTTATCATGTTTCATTAAGTGGAATATACACCTATAACATAACAAACCCATAACCACTTTCCAGTAATCTAATAATTTCAACCTGTTGCATTGCTTTTAGTAAAAATATAAATTGTTGTGTAATCAATCCAGGACCCACAAGAAGTTAGTGCTGTCTCCTGTCCCCTAGTCCAAAATAAAAGCTTCTCTAGCTATCCTGATTTGGTGCTTCCCACGAGTTCTAAGACTGCTGCCATTCAGCCAAGCTGGGCCCATTCCCTTGCCAATTACCCTGTTGTGGTTGCCTTTGGCCACCACGGCTTGGTAGGACAATCCCTTCTTGTACAGTGAGGGGGAAAAAGTATTTGATCCCCTGCTGATTTTGTACGTTTGCCCACTGACAAATAAATGATCAGTCAATAATTTTAATGGTACGTTTATTTGAACAGTGAGAGACAGAATAACAACAAAAAAATCCAGAAAAACGCATGTCAAAAATGTTATAAATTGATTTGCATTTTAATGAGGGAAATAAGTATTTGACCCCCTCTCAATCAGGAAGAGTTCTGGCTCCCAGGTGTCTTTTATACAGGTAACGAGCTGAGATTAGGAGCACACTCTTAAAGGGAGTGCTCCTAATCTCAGCTTGTTACCTGTATAAAAGACACCTGTCCACAGAAGCAATCAATCAATCAGATTCCAAACTCTCCACCATGGCATCAACTCAACTCGCCGTGTTTGGAGGAGGAGGAATGCTGCCTATGACCCCAAGAACACCATCCCCACCGTCAAACATAGAGGTGGAAACATTATGCTTTGTGGGTGTTTTTCTGCTAAGGGGACAGGACAACTTCACCGCATCAAAGGGACGATGGACATTGAAAATGGGTTGTGGATGGGTATTCCAGCATGACAATGACCCAAAACACACGGCCAAGGCAACAAAGGAGTGGCTCAAGAAGAAGCACATTAAGGTCCTGGAGTGGCCTAGCCAGTCTCCAGACCTTAATCTCATAGAAAATCTGTGGAGGGAGCTGAAGGTTCGAGTTGCCAAACGTCAGCCTCGAAACCTTAATGACTTGGAGAAGATCTGCAAAGATGAATGGGACAAAATCCCTCCTGAGATGTGTGCAAACCTGGTGGCCAACTACAAGAAACGTCTGACCTCTGTGATTGCCAACAAGGGTTTTGCCACCAAGTACTAAGTCATGTTTTGCAGAGGGGTCAAATACTTATTTCCCTCATTAAAATGCAAATCAATTTATAACATTTTTGACATGCATTTTTCTGGATTTTTTTGTTGTTATTCTGTCTCTCACTGTTCAAATATACCTACCATTAAAATTATAGACTGATCATGTCTTTGTCAGTGGGCAAACGTACAAAATCAGCAGGGGATCAAATACTTTTTTCCCTCACTGTAGCTGTTATTGTTTCTCTCACAGAATTAGTTAGCTAGCTAGCTATTCAAGTTAGCGTGCTATTGTTAGCTAGAGTAGAAAGCTAGGTAGCTATCTAGTTAGCTGGCTACATGTTAGCTAGCTAGCTAGTTAGTTAGATATGTTACAACAACCCACAATTTGATTTATTTTCCAGAATAGACAGCTTTTGCTACAGGCCCACAGATAAATAGACAGACAAATAACATATCAGCCATGTTACCTGAAGTGAAATATAGCCAGCCCTCTCTCTTCATAGCAACGAACCCAAACAACACAGCACTTGACCCTTTCAAAGAAATGATGATGCTATTCTTACTAAAACTAACTTTAGCGCAGTAGCTTTGCCAGGAAGTTGTTGACGGCGCACACAACAATCAAGACGCAACAGGAAGCAATGTTCAGCAAAAAAGGTCTATATGGAAACACAGCCTCAATTCAGGGCTGAAAGTGACATGTCTCTCTCTCCTCTCTTGCTTTCTTTCTCTCTATAGGTGGTGGGGTTCTGTTAGTGGAGGCTCTACTGTTTGAGAACCGTCGTGGTCCGGTCATGGCTCAGATCTTCTCCCTCAACATGTTGGTCCAGACGGAGGGGAAGGAGCATCCTCCCTCTCAGTACTCTAGCATGCTCTCCTTCGCTGGCTTCCACAACGTCCAGGTCTGTCGGACAGGGAAGTCCTACGATGCCATCCTGGCCATCAAATGAATCTGTCAGGCTGCTTAGACCATGACATCTCTATGGTTTAGACCATGAGTTCTCTTAGGAAGTATCTATCTTGTGTGAAGCCTCCATGTTAGCAGTCTGTCTGCATGAACCTCATCCTTCAGATGCAGCGGACCAGATAGTCTCCTGGTGACTCTGTTATTGGCTAGCTAAGATGACATCACAGTGTTATTGGCTAGCTAAGATGGCATCACAGTGTTGTTGGCTTTTTCTCTTTTTTTCAAGGTCATATCTTCTCCCTCAAATGCAAATATTTAGTTATTCTGTGCATATAGTCTGCATTATCTGCGATGTTATGACATAGTGTTGTTATTCTCACTTCAAAGACGAGGAGAAATGTGGGCATAACATTTTAAATTTGGTCATGTTTTACCTGTTAGTAATTTCCTATTAAAGGAATCCTCACCAACAACAGCTCTCCTGCTTCATCTAGTGTCACATCTGTGCAACGCCTCAAACGATTAATGAAGAACAATTATTGAAGTAGGTTGCTGTTCAATTTCCAGGGAGAAGAGAATGCATTGTTGCAAGTTAAGAAAGCTCAGGAAATATAGATGTTTTTTGGGACACACATCTAACCCCTTTTTTTGTGTAGGCACAAAACGACCTCCATACTTCCATTCATTTTTTAAACCGGTGACACTTGTGGGGGTCGTAGTGAGGGTTTAGTGTTCGTGAGAGTCTCGTCTTTCCATAGAGGGGTCATATTAGTTTGTAGGCCAAACCGTTCGGACGCTACAGCCGTATTCGTGAGAAGACCGATTTTCGGGATGTCTCATGGTCTGGCAAACACTGCTGTAGCTCTGCCACCTTCCACCGCCGATGAGCTAAAACATATCTCTAGCTTAAACAGAGATTTTGATGTTAATTTTTAATTCTGTTAATTAGATTGATGCACCAGGGTTTTAAAGGGCATGTTGCAAGTAAAATGTTCCTATAAAAATAGAATATACACCACAATGCAAAAACTAAAAAAGTACATTTTTACCCCAGGCTGCTTGAGATAAAAATGTGTGAAGCATGTGCGCTAGTAAGCAACACCCCCTCAAGTGTGTGATGCAGCCTGTGATTTAGCCTGTGACGTTGGTTCAGGTGAAGACTCTGGAGACTGGGGACAACATCCCAGCCTGTGATTTAGCCTGTGACGTTGGTTCAGGTGGAGACTGGGGACAACATCCCAGCCTATGATTTAGCCTGTGACGTTGGTTCAGGTGAAGACTCTGGAGACTGGGGACAACATCCCAGCCTATGATTTAGCCTGTGACGTTGGTTCAGGTGAAGACTCTGGAGACTGGGGACAACATCCCAGCCTATGATTTAGCCTGTGACGTTGGTTCAGGTGAAGACTCTGGAGACTGGGGACAACATCCCAGCCTGTGATTTAGCCTGTGACGTTGGTTCAGGTGAAGACTCTGGAGACTGGGGACAACATCCCAGCCTATGATTTAGCCTGTGACGTTGGTTCAGGTGAAGACTCTGGAGACTGGGGACAACATCCCAGCCTGTGATTTAGCCTGTGATTTAGCCTGTGACGTTGGTTCAGGTGAAGACTCTGGAGACTGGGGACAACATCCCATTTCTACAAACAACTAGGAATAGAATAAAACCTAAATGATCAGCTTGAAGGTCATTCTGTTTTTTATGTGTTCATCCGTAGCTTATGCCTTCCCATACACAGTGGTGGAAAAAGTACCCAGTTTTCATACTTGAGTAAAAATAAAGATAACTTAATAGACAATGACTCAAGTGAAAGTCACCCAGTAAAATACTACTTGAGCAAAAGTATTTGGTTTTAAATATACTTAAGTATCAAAAGTAAAACGATCAATCATTTCAAATTCCTTATATTAAGCAAACCATGTGGCATGATTTTCTTGTTTTTTAAATGTATAGATAGCCAGGGGCACACTTCAACACTGACATAATTGACAAACAAAACATTTGTCTTTAGTGAGTCCGCCAGATCAGAGGCAGTAGGGATGACCAGTGCCTGAATTGGATCAGTTTCCTGTCCAGCTAAGCATTCAAAATGTAAAAAGTACTTTTGGGTGTCAAGGAAAATGTATTGAGTAGGAAGTACATTATTTTCTTCAGTTATGTAGTAAAGTAAAAGTTGTCCAACATATAAATAGTAAAGTACAGATACCCCTACTTAGGTAAAAATACTTTAAAGTACTACTTAAGTACTTTACTCCACTGTGTGTACATGTTTTTTTTGGGGCATTGCTAGCTGGCTTCTGACTCCCATCCTACTTTACTAGCAACTGGCAAGCTGTATCAGGAAGCTTTAGATGCGAGTGGAAAACAAATGTATTTGCTAGCTATCCATCTGATTTGATAAAGTCCCCAAAACATTTTTCAGCTGGATTGAAACTGCTGGGGAAAAACTAGCGAACGTTACCGAACTCACACAATCGGTGTCTGAGTTTACCTTAGCTAGCTAGCTAGCTAAGTGGACTGTAGCTATGTTTCTAGAAAATAACTATATTTTTTCTAGCTATACTTTAAATACTCGTTTCTGACTATTGAACACTTTTTGTCAAACTACTTAGTTCCCCTGCCTGATAATAATGCATCATTAACTGAAAATGTTGGCAAGAAAAATGCCCCTCTTGATTTCACTGTAAATAAAATGTTGTTCTGGTATAATTTGGCTGAATAGGCTTGTGGTGCACATTTACATGAGTGTTTCATTAGTTACAGTGAGGGAAAAAAGTATTTGATCCCCTGCTGATTTTGTACGTTTGCCCACTGACAAAGAAATGATCAGTCTATAATTTTAATGGTAGGTTAATTTGAACAGTGAGAGACAGAATAACAACAACAAAATTCAGAAAAACGCATGTCAAAAATGTTATAAATTGATTTGCATTTTAATGAGGGAAATAAGTATTTGACCCCTCTGCAAAACATGACTTACTACTTGGTGGCAAATCCCTTGTTGGCAATCACAGAGGTCAGACGTTTCTTGTAGTTGGCCACCAGGTTTGCACACATCTCAGGAGGGATTTTGTCCCACTCCTCTTTGCAGATTTTCTCCAAGTCACTAAGGTTTCGAGGCTGACATTTGGTAACTCAAACCTTCAGCTCCCTCCACAGATGATTTTCTATGGGATTAAGGTCTGGAGACTGGCTAGGCCACTCCAGGGCCTTCATGTGCTTCTTCTTGAGCCACTCCTTTGTTGCCTTGGCCGTGTGTTTTGGGTCATTGTCATGCTGGAATACCCATCAACAACCCATTTTCAATGCCCTGGCTGAGGGAAGGAGGTTCTCAGCCAAGATTTGACGGTACATGGCCCCGTCCATCGTCAAGGGATCAAATACTTTTTTCCCTCACCGTAGGTACAGTGGTTTGCGAAAGTATTCACCCCCCTTGGCATTTTTCTTATTTTGTTGCCTTACAACCTGGAATTAAAATTGATTTTTTGGGGGGTTTGTATCATTTGATTTACACAACATGCCTACCACTTTGAAGATGCAAAATATTTTTTCTTGTGAAACAAACAAGAACTAAGACAAAAAAAACAGAAAACTTGAGCATGCATAACTATTCACCCCCCCCCCCCCCCTCCCCCCAAAGTCAATACTTTGTACAGCCACCTTTTGCAGCAATTACAGCTGCAAGTCTCTTGGGGTATGTCTCTATAAGCTTGGCACATCTAGCCACTGGGAGTTTTGCCCATTCTTCAAGGCAAAACTGCTCCAGTTCCTTCAAGTTGGATGGGTTCCGCTGGTGTACAGCAATCTTTAAGTTATACCACAGATTCTCAATTGGATTGAGGTCTGGGTTTTGACTAGGCCATTCCAAGACATTTAAATGTTTCCCCTTAAACCACTCGAGTGTTGCTTTAGCACTATGCTTAGGGTCATTGTCCTGCTGGAAGGTGAACCTCCGTCCCAGTCTCAAATCTCTCGAAGACTGAAACAGGTTTCCCTCAAGAATTTCCCTGTATTTAGGGATGGTGTTCTCTGGGTGACGAGAGGTGTTGGGTTTGCGCCAGACATTTTCCTTGATGGCCAAAAAGCTTAATTTTAGTCTCATCTGACCAGAGTACCTTCTTCCATATGTTTGGGGAGTCTCCTACATGCCTTTTGGCGAACACCAAACGTGTTTGCTTATTTTTTCCTTTAAGCAATGGCTTTTTTTCTGGCCACTCTTCCGTAAAACCCAGCTCTGTGGAGTGTACGACTTAAAGTGGTCCTATGAACAGATACTCCAATCTCCACTGTGGAGCTTTGCAGCTCCTTCAGGGTTATCTTAGGTCTCTTTGTTGCCTCTCTGATTAATGCCCTCCTTGCCTGGTCCGTGAGTTTTGGTGGGCGGCCCTCTCTAATAATGGATTTAATGGTGCTCCGTGGGATGTTCAAAGTTTCTGATATTTTATTATAACCCAACCCTGATCTGTACTTCTCCACAACTTTGTCCCTGACCTGTTTGGAGAGCTCCTTGGTCTTCATGGTGCCGCTTGCTTGGTGGTGCCCCTTGCTTAGTGGTGTTGCAGACTCTGGGGCCTTTCAGAACAGGTGTATATATACTGAGATCATGTAACAGATCATGTGACACTTAGATTGCACACAGGTGGACTTTATTTAACTAATTATGTGACTTCTGAAGGTAATTGGTTGCACCAGATCTTATTTAGGGGCTTCATAGCAAAGGGGGTGAATACATATGGACGCACCACTTTTGCGTTATTTTTTTCATTTCACTTCACCGATTTAGAGTATTAAATCCATTTAAATTACAGGTTGTAATGCAACAAAATAGGAAAAACGCCAAGGGGGATGAATACTTTTAAAAGGCACTGCTTGTACATATGTCATAGCATTCGGTGGTCTGATAAGGAGTTGACAATAAATGCATTAATCACCAAAGCCATGTTAGCATTCACTGCACATGTTTCTGAACAATTCAACCCTTTTGTTAGTGTCATTGATATTTGGAAATTCACATACAATATTCAGTTCATAAGCATTGACTGTACTACCTCCAGGGTCTGTGGTGAAACGACTGCTGTGCAAGGTATTGGGCAACAGCTTTCTTCCATATTCTCAAAGGGCCTGATTCAGACTTAGGAAATGTACGCCTTTCCTACGGAAGCCTTTCCGACACACTTCTCAGTACTTGGTATTCAGACTTACCTTAATGAAACTGCATAATGGGCTTTGCAGAAGTGGTTCCCTTGCGCGTGCTGAACACATTTAATTTAATTGCTGAAAACCCTCCTTGCTGGCCAACAGATTTCCTCGTGGAGTTCTCATTCAATAGGGTTTTCAGTACATTTATCTTAAGTCATCCCTTTAAATAGGGTGTACCTTTAATTAGTATTTCGGCGCCGGACTAGAATACATCGAGAACAGGTTCAGAATATTAGGGATCAATGAAAGAAAGCCACCTATGCATTTTTGTCTCCGTTTCAGCACCAACTGGTAGATTAAGAAATACTCTGATCTTTGAGATTATTTAAGCAAATTTTAGGGTTAGGAAAGTATGTATGAATCATTAAAAAAACGTTTTGGAGAGCCTTTATGCACTAAATATATTGATGAATCAAAGATAGTGGTTTGATTCATCCTGAAAGTTGTCATATTCAAGTTCAAACCAGAGCTGGGCTTTACAGAAGAGTGGCTGGAAAAAAGCCATTGCTTAAAGAAAAAAATAAGCAAACACGTTTGGTGTTCGCCAAAAGGCATGTGGGAGACTCCCCAAACATATGGAAGAAGGTACTCTGGTCAGATGAGACTAAAATTGAGCTTTTTGGCCATCAAGGAAAACGCTATGTCTGGCGCAAACCCAACACCTCTCATCACCCCGAGAACACCACCCCTACAGTGAAGCATGGTGGTGGCAGCATCATGCTGTGGGGATGTTTTTCATCGGCAGGGACTGGGAAACTGGTCAGAATTGAAGGAATGATGGATGGTTCTAAATGCAGCTAAATTCTTGAGGGAAACCTGTTTCAGACTTAAATTTTAGACTCCCAGATTTGAGACTGGGACGGAGGTTCACCTTCCAGCAGGACAATGACCCTAAGTATACTGCTAAAGCAATTCTTGAGTGGTTTAAGGGGAAACATTTAAATGTCTTGGAATGGCCTAGTCAAAGCCCAGACCTCAATCCAATAGAGAATCTGTGGTATGACTTAAAGATTGCTGTACACCAGCGGAACCCATCCAACTTGAAGGAGCTGGAGCAGTTTTGCCTTGAAGAATGGGCAAAAATCCCAGTGGTTAGATGTGCCAAGCTTATAGAGACATACCCCAAGAGACTTGCAGCTGTAATTGCTGCAAAAGGTTGCTCTACAAAGTATTGACTTTGGGGGGAGGGGGGGGGGGGGGGGGGGGTGAATAGTTATGCACGCTCAAGTTTTCTGTTTTTTTGTCTTATTTCTTCTTTGTTTCAAAATAAGAAATATTTTGCATCTTCAAAGTGGTAGGCATGTTGTGTAAATGAAATGATAGAAACCCCCAAATAATCAATTTTAATTCCAGATTGTAAGGCAACAAAATAAGAAAAATGCCAAGGGGGGTGAATACTTTCGCAAGCCACTGTATACAGTCGTGGTCAAAAGTTTTGAGAATGACACAAATAAAAAAATTCACAAAGTCTGCTGCCTCAGTTTTTATGATGGCAATTTGCATATACTCCAGAATGTTATGAAGAGTGATCAGATGAATTGCAATTAATTGCAAAGTCCCTCTTTGCCATGAAAATGAACTTAATCCCCCAAAAATATTTCCACTGCATTTCAGCCCTGCCACAAAAGGACCAGCTGACATCATGTCAGTGATTCTCTCGTTAACACAGGTGAGAGTGTTGACGAGGACAAGGCTGGAGATCCCTCTGTCATGCTGATTGAGTTAGAATAACAGACTGGAAGCTTTAAAAGGAGGGTGGTGCTTGAAATCATTATTCTTCCTCTGTTAACCATGGTTACCTGCAAGGAAACATGTGCCGTCATCATTGCTTTGCACAAAAAGGGCTTCACAGGCAAGGATATTGCTGCTAGTAAGATTGCACCTAAATCAACCATTTATCGGATCATCAAGAACTTCAAGGAGAGAGGTTCAATTGTTGTGAAGAAGGCTTCAGGGCGCCCAAGAAAATCCAGCAAGCGCCAGGACCGTCTCCTAAAGTTGATTCAGCTGCAAGATCGGGACACCACCAGTGCAGAGCTTGCTCAGGAATGGCAGCAGGCAGGTGTGAGTGCATCTGCACTCACAGTGAGGTGAATACTTTTGGAGGATGGCCTGGTGTCAAGAAGGGCAGCGAGGAAGCCACTTCTCTCCAGGAAAAACATCAGGGACAGACTGATATTCTGCAAAAGGTACAGGGATTGGACTGCTGAGGACTGGGGTAAAGTCATTTTCTCTGATGAATCCCCTTTCCGATTGTTTGGGGTATCCGGAAAAAAGCTTGTCCGGAGAAGACCAGGTGAGCGCTAACATCAGTCCTGTATCATGCCAACAGTAAAGCATCCTGAGACCATTCATGTGTGGGTTTGCTTCTCAGCCAAGGGAGTGGGCTCACTCACATTTTTGCCTAAGAACACAGCCATGAATAAAGAATGATACCAACCCAACCATCCAAGAACAGTTTGGTGACTTTAATGCCTTTTCCAGCATGATGGAGCACCTTGCCATAAGGCAAAGGTAATAACTAAGTGGCTCGGGGAACAAAACATTGACATTTTGGGTCCATGGCCAGGAAACTCCCCAGACCTTAATCCCATTGAAAACTTGTTGTCAATCGTCATGAGGCGGGTGGACAAACAAAAACCCACAAATTCTGACAAACTCCAAGCATTGATTATGCAAGAATGGGCTGCCATCAGTCAGGATGTGGCCTAGAAGTGAATTGACAGCATGCCAGGGCGGATTGCAGAGGGCTTGATAAAGAAGGGTCAACACTGCAAATATTGACTCTTTGCATAAACTCAATGTAATTGTCAATAAAAGCCTTTGACACTTATGGAATGCTTGTAATTATACTTCAGTATACCATAGTAACATCTGACAAAAATATCTAAAAACACTGAAGCAGCAAACTTTGTGAAGACCAATACTTGTGTCATTGGGTTTTTTCCTGAGCTGTGGTCGGGAGAGGTTGTGTTTTCTCTAGCAGGAGGTAAGCTTGGCTTCTTATATGGTGTTGAGTAAAGCTTAAACCATGTATTTAGATCGTAGGTAGGCAGTTGTAGTTAGGTATTGTAGGTAGTTTATTTAGGTAGTTATTTAGGTAGTTATTGTAGGTTTCCGTAGGTAATTATTGTAGGTAAGTATTGTATACGGCGGAGCCCGGCGAAGCACGAGGCTAGCTAGCTAGCGGGTAGCTACTGGTAACGTTTAGCAACGGTGGAGAGTTGTTTCCAATGTTAATGTGCTAGCTAGCCAACGTTTAATTTTTGCTGCGTTATGAAAGGAACTAGACACGGACACGAATGATCTGTTTAGTGTGTTAACACACTATTGGTAGTTTGTTGTAACCAAGTATTGGTGCTAAACTGTGTGTTATTGGATGCTAGCATGCTAGTTAGCTATGGTGTCATAGCTAGGCATCGTGGGCTGTTGTGGGTAGTTACTGTAGGTTGGCATTGTCTTCGGCGGTGCCGGGTGTAGCACGAAGCTAGCTAGCTAGCCGTTTTTCGAACAGAGTCAACACAGTAGCCATTGTGTGCTGTACTGTGGCAGCTAAATACAATATATTTGTGCTAAGCTAGCCAACGTTTAATTATTGCTGCGTTATGAAAGGAACTAGACACGGACACGAATTATCTGCTTAGTGTGTTAACACACTATTGGTGGTTTGTTGTGACCAAGTGTTGGTGCTAAACTGTGTGTTATTGGATGCTAGCATGCTAGTTAGCTATGGTGTCATAGTTAGCTAGCTGAATAAAGTGGGTTGAGTCTATTCCTTTAAACATTGAACCGCTGTGGTTCACAACAATTCTGATTTCTAAAGGTGGAAGTTGGGAGAGTTTTTGTTTGGGTGGTTCAGTGAAACAATCATAGTTTCTGAGGTGGAAGTTTTGGTGAGGGAGGCCCTGCTCTCTCCCCTCCCAGATGTTTAGTTCATTTCATTCCGATCTCCTCTGCATTATTGTAGCCATTTGCTACAGCCTGTCAACTATGCCTCTGCCTATCCCTGTTCTCTCCTCTCTGCACAGGCTACACAAACGCCTCACACCGCGTGGCTGCTGCCTCTCTAACCTGGTGGTCCCTGCACGCACCCCACACCTGGAGTTCCAGGTCTCAGGCAGCCTCTGGAACTGCCGTTCTGCTGCCAACAAAGCTGACTTCATCCCAGCCTATGCTAACCTCCAGTCCCTCGACTTCCTGGCGCTGACGGAAACATGGATTACCACTGAAAACACTGCTACTCCTACTGCTCTCTCCTCGTCTGACCATGTGTTCTCGCATACCCCGAGAGCATCTGGTCAGAGGGGTGGTGGCACAGGAATCCTCATCTCTCCCAAGTGGACATTCTCAATTTTTCCCCTAACCCACCTGTCTATCTCCTCATTTGAATTCCATGCTGTCACAGTCACTAGCCCATTTAAGCTTAATATCCTTGTCATCTATCGCCCTCCAGGTTCCCTTGGAGAGTTCATCAATGAGCTTGACGCCTTGATAAGTTCCTTTCCTGAGGATGGCTCACCCCTCACAGTTTTGGGGGATTTCAACCTCCCTATGTCCACATTTGACTCATTTCTCTCTGCCTCCTTCTTTCCACTCCTCTCCTCTTTTGACCTCACCCTCTCACCGTCCCCCCCTACTCACAAGGCAGGCAATACGCTTGACCTCATCTTTACTAGATGCTGCTCTTCTACTAATCTCACTGCAACTCCCCTCCATGTCTCCGACCACTACTTTGTTTCCTTTTCTCTCTCGCTCTCCTCCAACACTACTCACTCTGCCCCTACACAGATGGTAATGCGCCGCCGCAACCTTCGCTCTCTCTCTCCCACTACTCTCTCCTCTTCCATCCTATCATCTCTTCCCTCTGCTCAATCCTTCTCCCTCCAATCTCCTGATTCTGCCTCCTCAACCCTCCTCTCCTCCCTTTCTGCATCCTTTGACTCTCTGTGTCCCCTATCCTCCCGGCCGGCTCGGTCCTCCCCTTCAGCTCCGTGGCTTGATGACTCATTGCGAGCTCACAGAACAGAGCTCCGGGCAGCGGAGCGAAAATGGAAGAAAACTAAACTCCCTGCCGACCTGGCATCTTTTCACTCCCTCCTCTCTACATTTTCTTCATCTGTTTCTGCTGCTAAGGCCACTTTCTACCACTCTAAATTCCAAGCATCTGCCTCTAACCCTAGGAAGCTCTTTGCCACATTTTCCTCCCTCCTGAATCCTCCCCCCCCCCCCCCCCCCTCCTCTCTCTCTGTGGATGACTTCGTCAACCACTTTGAAAAGAAGGTTGACGACATCCGATCCTCGTTTGTGAAGTCTAATGACACTGCTGGTCCTACTCATACTGCCCTACCCTATGCTTTGACTTCTTTCTCCCCTCTCTCTCCAGATAAAATCCTGCGACTTGTGACTGCAGGCCGCCCAACAACCTGCCCGCTTGACCCCATCCCCTCCTCTCTTCTCCAGACCATCTCCGGTGACCTTCTCCCCTACCTCACCTCGCTGATCAACTCATCCCTGACCGCTGGCCATGTCCCTTCCGTCTTCAAGAGAGCGAGAGTTGCTCCCCTTCTCAAAAAACCAACACTCGATCCCACTGATGTCAACAACTACAGACCAGTATCCCTTCTTTCTTTTCTTTCCAAAACTATTGAGCGTGCCGTCTTTAGCCAACTCTCTTGCTATCTCTCTCAGAATGACCTTCTTGATCCAAACCAGTCAGGTTTCAGGACTGGTCATTCAACTGAGACTGCTCTTCTCTGTGTCACGGAGGCTCTCCGCACTGCTAAAGCTAACTCTCTCTCCTCTGCTCTTGTCCTTCTAGACCTGTCTGCTGCCTTTGATACTGTGAACCATCAGATCCTCCTCTCCACCCTCTCCGAGCTGGGCATCTCCGGCGCGGCTCACTCCTGGATTGCGTCCTACCTGACCGGTCGCTCCTACCAAGTGGCGTGGCGAGAAGCTGTCTCCGCACCACGTGCTCTCACCACTGGTGTCCCCCAGGGCTCAGTTCTAGGCCCTCTCCTTTTCTCCCTATACACCAAGTCACTTGGCTCTGTCATATCCTCACATGGCCTCTCCTATCATTGCTACGCTGACGATACACAACTAATCTTCTCCTTTCCCCCTTCTGATAACCAGGTGGCGAATCGCATCTCTGCATGTCTGGCAGACATATCAGTATGGATGACGGATCACCACCTCAAGCTGAACCCTGGCAAGACGGAGCTGCTCTTCCTCCCGGGGAAGGACTGCCCGTTCCATGATCTCGCCATCACGGTTGACAACTCCGTTGTGTCCTCCTCCCAGAGTGCGAAGAGCCTTGGCGTGACCCTGGACAACACCCTGTCGTTCTCCGCTAACATCAAGGCGGTGACCCGCTCCTGCAGGTTCATGCTCTACAACATTCGGAGAGTACGACCCTGCCTTACACAGGAAGCGGCACAGGTCCTAATCCAGGCACTTGTCATCTCCCGTCTGGATTACTGCAACTCACTGTTGGCTGGCCTCCCTGCCTGTGCTATTAAACCCCTACAACTCATCCAGAATGCCGCAGCCCGTCTGGTGTTCAACCTTCCCAAGTTCTCTCACGTCACCCCCCTCCTCCGCACACTCCACTGGCTTCCAGTTGAAGCTCGCATCCGTTACAAGACCATGGTGCTTGCCTATGGAGCAGTGAGGGGAACGGCACCTCTGTACCTTCGGGCTCTGATCAGTCCCTACACCCAAACGAGAGCATTGCGTTCATCCACCTCTGGCCTGCTGGCTCCCCTTCCTCTGCGGAAGCATAGTTCCCGCTCAGCCCAGTCAAAACTGTTCGCTGCTCTGGCACCCCAATGGTGGAACAAGCTCCCTCACGACGCCAGGACAGCGGAGTCACTCACCACCTTCCGGAGACATTTGAAACCCCACCTCTTTAAGGAACACCTGGGATAGGATAAAGTAATCCTTCTACCCCCCCCCCCCCCAAAAAAAATTGTAAAGTGGTTATCCCACTGGCTATAGGGTGAATGCACCAATTTGTGAGTCGCTCTGGATAAGAGCGTCTGCTAAATGACGTAAATGTGCCCTTGAGCAAGGCACTTAACCCTAATTGCTCCTGTAAGTCGCTCTGGATAAGAGCGTCTGCTAAATGACTAAAATGTAAATGTAAATGTAATTCTCAAAACTTTTGACCACACCCCTTGACTCTTTCCACATTTTGTTGTTACAGCCTGAATTTAAAATGGATTACATTGAGGCCTACACACAATACGTCATAATGTCAAAGTATAATTATGTTTTTAGAAATGTTCACACATTTATAAAAAATGAAAAGCTGAAATGTCTGTAAGTATTCAACCCCTTTGTTATGGCCCAGAGATTACCCCATTAGCCTAAATAAGTTCAGGAGTAAAAATGTGCATTACAAGTCACATAATAAGTTGCATGGACTCACTCTGTGTGCAATAATAGTATTGAAACCTGGTTCAGTCTGCTTTCCACCAGACACTGGGAGATGAATTCAGCTTTCAGCAGGACAATAACCTAAAACACAAGGCCGAATCTAGACTGGAGTTGCTTACCAAGAAGACAGTGAATGTTCCTTAATGGCCGAGTTACAGTTTTGACTTAAATCGGCTTGAAAATCTATGGCAAACTTGAAAATGGTTGTCTAGCAATGACCAACAATCAACTTGACAGAGCTTGAAGAATTTTAAATAATGGGCAAATATTGTACAATCCAGGTGTGGAAAGTTCTTAGAGACTTACCCAAAAAGACTCACAGCTGTATAGGTACTTCTACAAAGTATTGACTTGGGGGTGTGAATACTTATGTAAATGAGATATTTCTGCATTTCATTTTCAATACATTTGCAAAAATCTCTAAAAACATGTTTTCACTTTGTGATTATGGGGTATTGTGTGTAGATGGGTGAGGGGGGGAAAATCAATGTAATCCACTTGAAATTCAGGCTGTAGCGCAACAAAATGTGAAATAAGTAAATAATCTGCATCCACTTTGTGCGCAACCCCAGAGATAACCCCATTGACAGACACCCTGCTTCGGAAATACACAAAACATTCCATCAAAAAAATATCTTTGAGGTGCAAAGCTTCTTCTGTTCCGCAAAACATCTTAAGACCAGCTCTTGTGACTCTCACGCCACCTCACCCAACTCCTCGTGACTTCGAACGGATCCCCCAGGTAACGTTGATCCAAACCGGTGGAGGCTGCTGAGGGGAGGACGGCTCATAATAATGGCTGGAACGGAACAAATGGAATGGCATCAAACACATGGAAACCATTTGTTTGGTGTATTTGATACCATTCCACTGATTCCACTCCAGCCATTACCACGAGCCCGTCCTCCCCAGTTAAAGTGCCACCCACCTCCTGTAATCCAAACCCTCACTCACTTTACTTCTTTTGTTTCCTTTCTTTTTCACGACTGTAGCCCACTCGTTCCCTCTCTATACAATTTGCCGCCATTTTGCCGATGCAGGTGGTGACTCCACTTCCATCATTGGGCGCGTTCGAGCAGATCACTTTTGTCAGGTTGTCACCGCCTTGCAAAGTGTGTTGCATTATGTTGTTAAAAATTGTCCAACTTGTGCCTACATGTCAACTGCATGAACTTTACAAAAATCATCTAATCAAAGGTCATGAAGTTTTGACTGCAGTCAACTGCAAGTTTCTGCAGTTGCTCTTTGCCAACTTCTTACTACAGCGATCACCTGCATTGTGGGAGGCTCTATTGTCAACCAATCATTAGGATGTTTGCCACGCGAACGTGACCAAAGACATTACTGAAACATGAACAGTTTATAGTGGATATACAAATGAATACTATTTTGAGGCTTTGTCTCACTGTGTCACATTTGTTGTGTAAAGGATCGGACCAAGGTGCAGCGTGGTATGTGTACATAGTCGTTTATTTTAATAAACACAGACAAAATAACAAAATCCAACAGAACGTGAAGTTCAAGAGGCTAAACATCAAACAAGCCAAACAGAAACAAGATCCCACCACTAAAGTAGGCAACATGACTGCCTAAGTATGATCCCCCAATCAGAGACAATTACCGACAGTTGCCTCTGATTGAGAACCACACCCGGCCAACATAGAAATATATAAATTAGATTTCACACCCTGACCAACCCAACTAGAGATCTCAATGTCAGGGCGTGACAGTACCCCCCCCCCCCCCCCCCCCCCCTGGAGACTCTGGACTGCAGACTGTCACTGGAGGCTCTGGACTGCAGACCGTCGCAGGAGGCTCTGGCCCATGGACCATCACTGGACTCTTCGTGCCATGGGATCATCACCTGGAGGCTTCGGGCCATGGATCATCACTGGAGGCTTCGGGCCATGGATCATCACTGGAGGCTTCGGGCCATGGATCATCACTGGAGGCTTCGGGCCATGGATCATCACTGGAGGCTTCGGGCCATGGATCATCACTGGAGGCTTCGGGCCATGGATCATCACTGGAGGCTTCGGGCCATGGATCATCACTGGAGGCTTCGGGCCATGGATCATCACTGGAGGCTTCGGGCCATGGATCATCACTGGAGGCTTCGGGCCATGGATCATCACTGGAGGCTTCGGGCCATGGATCATCACTGGAGGCTTCGTGCCAGTGCGAGGAGCAGGCACAGGCACTACCGGGCTGGAGACACGCACCACTGATTTGGTGCGAGGAGCAGGTATGGGCCGTACCGGACTGGAGACACACAACACTGGTTTGGGGTGAGGAGCAGGTACGGGGCGCACCGGGCTGGAGACACGCACCTATGGTTTGGTGCGAGGAGCAGGCACGGGCCGTACCGGTCTGTGAAGGCACACTGGCGGCACAGTGCGTAAAGCCGGCGCATAGCCTGGTGCCTGCACGGTCACACGCTCCTCAAAGCGAGTGCGGGGAGTTGGCTCTGCTAAACCTGGCTCCGCCAGCCTCTGCTCTAAGGACCGAGCTCTCTGCTGCTGGAGGGTTGACTCTTCTTTCAGCTCCTCCTTTTGCCTGGCCAGCTCCTCTCTCCGTGCATCCACTGACTCCATCTCCCTGTGGGCCTCCTGCAGCGCCTCCTTCTGAAGGGAGAGCTCCTGCTCCCTCTTAACTACCAGCTCCCGTAAGGCGGTGGTCTCCTCTCTGAGTACCGAGCTGCAGGTCTTGGAGGGCCTCTATCATTTTTATTTATTTTTTAATTTTTTTAATTTCACCTTTATTTAACCAGGTAAGCCAGTTGAGAACAAGTTCTCATTTACAACTGCGACCTGGCCAAGATAAAGCAAAGCAGTGCGATAAAAACAACAACACAGAGTTACATATGGGGTAAAACAAAACAAAGTCAAAAATACAACAGAAATAAGTATATATACATTTACATTTACGTCATTTAGCAGACGCTCTTATCCAGAGCGACTTACAAATAGGTGCATTCACCTTATAGCCAGTGGGATAACCACTTTACAATGTTTTCTTTCTTTTTTGGGGGGGGGGGGGGGGTTGGAGTAAAGGGGGGGGGGGGGTAGAAGGATTACTTTATCCTATCCCAGGTATTCCTTAAAGAGGTGGAGTTTCAAATGTCTCCGGAAGGTGGTGAGTGACTCCGCTGTCCTGGCGTCGTGAGGGAGCTTGTTCCACCATTGGGGTGCCAGAGCAGCGAACAGTTTTGACTGGGCTGAGCGGGAACTATGCTTCCGCAGAGGTAGGGGAGCCAGCAGGCCAGAGGTGGATGAACGCAGTGCCCTCGTTTGGGTGTAGGGACTGATCAGAGCCTGAAGGTACGGAGGTGCCGTTCCCCTCACAGCTCCGTAGGCAAGCACCATGGACTTGTAGCAGATGCGAGCTTCAACTGGAAGCCAGTGGAGTGTGCGGAGGAGCGGGGTGACGTGAGAGAACTTGGGAAGGTTGAACACCAGACGGGCTGCGGCATTCTGGATGAGTTGTAGGGGTTTAATGGCACAGGCAGGGAGCCCAGCCAACAGCGAGTTGCAGTAATCCAGACGGTAGATGACAAGTGCCTGGATTAGGACCTGTGCCGCTTCCTGTGTAAGGCAGGGTCGTACTCTCCGAATGTTGTAGAGCATGAACCTACAGGAGCGGGTCACCGCCTTGATGTTAGCGGAGAACGACAGGGTGTTGTCCAGGGTCACGCCAAGGTTCTTCGCACTCTGGGAGGAGGACACAACGGAGTTGTCAACCGTGATGGCGAGATCATGGAACGGGCAGTCCTTCCCCGGGAGGAAGAGCAGCTCCGTCTTGCCGAGGTTCAGCTTGAGGTGGTGATCCGTCATCCATACTGATATGTCTGCCAGACATGCAGAGATGCGATTCGCCACCTGGTTATCAGAAGGGGGAAAGGAGAAGATTAGCTGTGTGTCGTCAGCGTAGCAATGATAGGAGAGGCCATGTGAGGATATGACAGAGCCAAGTGACTTGGTGTATAGCGAGAATAGGAGAGGGCCTAGAACTGAGCCCTGGGGGACACCAGTGGTGAGAGCACGTGGTGCGGAGACAGCTTCTCGCCACGCCACTTGGTAGGAGCGACCGGTCAGGTAGGACGCAATCCAAGAGTGAGCCGCGCCGGAGATGCCCAGCTCAGAGAGGGTGGAGAGGAGGATCTGATGGTTCACAGTATCAAAGGCAGCAGACAGGTCTAGAAGGACAAGAGCAGAGGAGAGAGAGTTAGCTTTAGCAGTGCGGAGAGCCTCTGTGACACAGAGAAGAGCAGTCTCAGTTGAATGACCAGTCTTGAAACCTGACTGGTTTGGATCAAGAAGGTCATTCTGAGAGAGATAGCAAGAGAGTTGGCTAAAGACGGCACGCTCAATAGTTTTGGAGAGAAAAGAAAGAAGGGAAACTGGTCTGTAGTTGTTGACATCAGAGGGATCGAGTGTTGGTTTTTTGAGAAGGGGTGCAACTCTTGCTCTCTTGAAGACGGAAGGGACATAGCCAGCGGTCAAGGATGAGTTGATCAGCGAGGTGGGGAAAGGAGAAGATTAGCTGTGTGTCGTCAGCGTAGCAATGATAGGAGAGGCCATGTGAGGATATGACAGAGCCAAGTGACTTGGTGTATAGCGAGAATAGGAGAGGGCCTAGAACTGAGCCCTGGGGGACACCAGTGGTGAGAGCACGTGGTGCGGAGACAGCTTCTCGCCACGCCACTTGGTAGGAGCGACCGGTCAGGTAGGACGCAATCCAAGAGTGAGCCGCGCCGGAGATGCCCAGCTCAGAGAGGGTGGAGAGGAGGATCTGATGGTTCACAGTATCAAAGGCAGCAGACAGGTCTAGAAGGACAAGAGCAGAGGAGAGAGAGTTAGCTTTAGCAGTGCGGAGAGCCTCTGTGACACAGAGAAGAGCAGTCTCAGTTGAATGACCAGTCTTGAAACCTGACTGGTTTGGATCAAGAAGGTCATTCTGAGAGAGATAGCAAGAGAGTTGGCTAAAGACGGCACGCTCAATAGTTTTGGAGAGAAAAGAAAGAAGGGAAACTGGTCTGTAGTTGTTGACATCAGAGGGATCGAGTGTTGGTTTTTTGAGAAGGGGTGCAACTCTTGCTCTCTTGAAGACGGAAGGGACATAGCCAGCGGTCAAGGATGAGTTGATCAGCGAGGTGAGGTAAGGGAGAAGGTCACCGGAGATGGTCTGGAGAAGAGAGGAGGGGATAGGGTCAAGCGGGCAGGTTGTTGGGCAGCCTGCCGTCACAAGTCGCAAGAATTTATCTGGAGAGAGAGGGGAGAAAGAAGTCAAATCATAGGGTAGGGCAGTGTGAGCAGGACCAGCAGTGTCATTTGACTTAACAAACGAGGATCGGATGTCGTCAACCATTTTGAAAAGAAGGTTGACGACATCCGATCCTCGTTTGTTAAGTCAAATGACACTGCTGGTCCTGCTCACACTGCCCTACCCTATGTGTCATTTGCCAGCAGTGTCATTTGACTTAACAAACGAGGATCGGATGTCGTCAACCTTCTTTTCAAAATGGTTGACGAAGTCATCCACAGAGAGGGAGGGGGGGGGGGGGGCGGGATTCAGCAGGGAGGAGAATGTGGCAAAGAGCTTCCTAGGGTTAGAGGCGGATGCTTGGAATTTAGAGTGGTAGAAAGTGCCTTAGCAGCAGAAACAGATGAAGAAAATGTATAGAGGAGGGAGTGAAAAGATGCCAGGTCTGCAGGGAGTCTAGTTTTCCTCCATTTCCGCTCAGCTGCCCGGAGCTCTGTTCTGTGAGCTCGCAATGAGTCATCAAGCCACGGAGCTGGAGGGGAGGACCGAGCCGGCCGGGAGGATAGGGGACATAGAGAGTCAAATGATGCAGAAAGGGAGGAGAGGAAGGTTGAGGAGGCAGAATCAGGAGATTGGAGGGAGAAGGATTGAGCAGAGGGAAGAGATGATAGGATGGAAGAGGAGAGAGTAGCGGGAGAGAGAGAGCGAAGGTTGCGACAGCACATTACCATCTGTGTAGGGGCAGAGTGAGTAGTGTTGGAGGAGAGGGAGAGAGAAAAGGATACAAAGTAGTGGTCGGAGACTTGGAGGGGAGTTGCAGTGAGATTAGTAGAAGAACAGCATCTAGTAAAGATGAGGTCAAGCGTATTGCCTGCCTTGTGAGTAGGGGGGGACGGTGAGAGGGTGAGGTCAAAAGAGGAGAGGAGTGGAAAGAAGGAGGCAGAGAGAAATTAGTCAAATGTAGACGTAGGGAGGTTGAAATCCCCCAGAACTGTGAGGGGTGAGCCATCCTCAGGAAAGGAACTTATCAAGGCGTCAAGCTCATTGATGAACTCTCCAAGGGAACCTGGAGGGCGATAAATGATAAGGATGTTAAGCTTGAATTGGCTAGTGACTGTGACAGCATGGAATTCAAATGAGGAGATAGACAGATGGGTCAGGGGGAAAAGAGAAAATGTCCACTTGGGAGATATGAGGATTCCTGTGCCACCGCCACGCTGACAAGATGCTCTCGGGGTATGCGAGAACACATGATCAGACGAGGAAAGAGCAGTAGGAGTAGCAGTGTTTTCTGTGGTAATCCATGTTTCCGTCAGCGCCAAGAAGTCGAGGGACTGGAGGGTAGCATAGGCTGAGATGAACTCTGCCTTGTTGGCCGCAGAATGGCAGTTCCAGAGGCTGCCGGAGACCTGAAACTCCACGTGGGTCGTGCGCGCAGGGACCACCAGATTAGAGTAGCAGCAGCCACGCGGTGTGAAGCGTTTGTATGGCCTGTGCAGAGAGGAGAGGAGAGATCAGGGATAGATAGACTTATAGTTGACAGGCTACAGTAATGCAAAAGAGATCGGAATAAAATTAACTAAACATCTGGGGAAGCGAGAGAGCAGGGCCTCCCTCACTTACCTTTCACTGAAACACTCAAATATAACTCTCCCAACTTCCACTTTAGAAATTATAATTGTTGTAAACTACAGCGGTTCAATGTTTTCTAGGAATAGACTCTAACTTAGTTTATTCAGCTAGCTAACTTGGTACAGTATTCTTCCGTGAAAACTGCCCAGGGCACCGTATCCTATGACGCCATAGCTAACTAGCATGCTAGCATCCAATAACACACGGTTTAGCACCAATACTTGGTTACAAGTTCCTTTCATAACGCAGAAATAATTCAACGTTGGCTAGCTAGCACAAAGTCAGTCATGCTAGCTACACAAGTGGACTACAGTCTCGAATGTTCAGAAAGTGAAGCTTTACGTTGCAAAATTCTCATTGACTAAAATGATATTGTATTTAGTTGCTACGGTACTGCTAGCTGGTAGTGTTGTCTAGCTAGCAATGGCTGCGGTATTGACTTTGTTTGAAAAACGGCGTCGCTGTGAACGAATGTAGCTGGCTAGCTAACCTCGATAGTTTCTCTATACTACACCTTTATCTTTGATACAAAGACAACTATGTAGCTAGCTAACATTACACTAATCAAATCGTTCCATTGTAATGTAATGTGTGTCATATTACCTGCGGAGCGAAGTACAGCATGACTACTCACTCCAACTCCATATCTCCATATCCCCTCATCTGGATGGCATCGTCGAATGCTCCCGGACCCGTGCCACGACTCCAGGCATGTGCTCCCCTCCATATCCCCTCATCAGTACCTGTATAAGTGTTCCCTCTGCCCCCTTGTCTTTGTGTGTGATTGTTTATTGTGAGGATAGTGAAGCTCGGTGGAGCTCCTTGTATTTTGTATTCGCCGGGTTATTTTCCCTGTGTGCCTTGTTGGTTCCAATGCGCACTGGACTGTTTTTACACTTTACTGCATACTCTGTATTCCGGAATAAATCCTGTTATTCTGTGATTTACCCTCCTGCGCCTGACTCCTTCAAATCACCCATTACAGAATCACACACCCGCCATGGAGTCAGCAGGAGAGGAGCACATGCCTGGAGTCGTGGCACGGGTCCGGGAGCATTCGACGATGCCATCCAGCTTGGGAGAAGCGATGGATCTGGTTTTCCAGGTCGTCCAACGATCGGTTCTGGCACCGTGGCATCAGAGCCAGACTGAGGCTCCTGCGGTGGATGACTGGTTTCGGTACATGGAGGAGACATGAAACGCTGCTCACGTCCACCTCCAACGCGCTGTGTGTCGCCAGAAGGCCAACGCTGACCGCCACCGCAGTGAGGCCCCGGTCTTTGTACCGGGTGATCAGGTCTGGCTCTCGACCCGGAATCTGCCCCTACATCTGCCCTGCCGGAAGCTGAGCCCGCGTTTTGTGGGGCCATTCAAAGTCCTGAGGAGAATAAACGAGGTTACTTATAGGTTATTACTCCCTTCAGATTACCGTATTAACCCCTCGTTCCATGTGTCTCTCCTCAGGCCGGTAGTAGCTGGTCCACTCCAGGAGTCTGAGGTACGGGAGGTTCCTCCACCCCCTCTGGACATCGAGGTGGCCCCGGCGTACTCCGTTTCTTCCATCCTGGATTCGAGGCGTCGGGTGGGGGGCCTTCAGTACCTTGTGGATTGAGAGGGGTACGGTACGGAGGAGCGGTGCTGGGTCCCGGTGAGGGATATCCTCTATCCCTCCCTGTTGCGGGATGTCCTCCATCGCCATCCGGCTCGCCCTGTTCCGTGTCCTCCTGGTCGTCCCAGAGGCCGGAGTCGGCATGCTGCTGGAACTGCGCATCAAGGAGTTCCTCTGAGGCTGCCTCCTCTCCTCGTTCGGTCAGGTTTCGGTGTTCGTCGCCACTGCCCTCCTCATCTCATCATTCCATTTGTTTTGTCTTGTTGATTACACACACCTGGTTCATATCCCCTCATTATTACCTGTATAAGTGTTCCCTCTGCCCCCATACTCTGTATTCCGGAAATAAATCCTGTTATTCTCTGATTTACCCTCCTGCGCCTGACCCCTTCACACTACCATCGTCAACTAAGTTAAATACATAGGCCTAAAGCCGACAAAAAGTTGCTAGCGAACTTGCAACATTGTATCAACTAGCCTATTCCGGGCCGTCAGAGTTTCCCAGTGAGCTCGGGACAGAAAGCTGTTTTTTATGACGTTTCCACTGGATATATGGGATCATCAGATCATGATAGTTTGCTCTTTCACACCGACGATTGGTGATTCTTGAGGCCAGGAGTGTTGGAAAGATTTTTCAAATACTATGGAACTATCATTTGCAATGGATGTAAAAAAAAAAAGACTTTGTTTACAATGCGTGAGGTAAAGAAAAAATGGAATGAGTTAACACAATCAGACAAATGGGCACTTTCCTACATTTGCATGCAGCAGGCCAGGTAGCACGCTCCCTCAACGTTATCAGGACAGAGAAACCAGACACATTACTGGTTATGAAATAAACAACAACTTGTCTCTCACAAGTGTAGCAGGTTGTGAACTCTGCAAACAATGTTTCCACTCTGAGAAAGGGAATGGTAAATGACTGTAATTAATACATGCATTAGCATACATTAATGAACCAAATTAAGAGGGATTGACTAGGCCTAATGGTGACATACACTATATATACAAAAGTATGTGGACACCCCTTCAAATTAGTGGATTCGGCTATATCAGCCACACCCGTTGCTGACAGGTGTATAGAATCGAGCACACAGCCATGCAATCTCCATAGACAAACATTGGCAGTAGAATGGCCCTACTGAAGAGCTCAGTGACTTTCAACATGGCACCGTCATAGGATGCTACCTTTCCAACAAATCAGTTTGTCAAATTTCTGCCCTGCTAGAGCTGCCCCGGTCAACTGCCCCGGTCAACTGTAAGGGCTGTTATTGTGCAACAACGGCTCAACCGCGAAGTGGTAGGCCACACAAGCTCACAGAACGGGACCGCCGAGTGCTGAAGTGGTAGGCCACACAAGCTCACAGAACTGGACCGCCGAGTGCTGAAGTGGTAGGCCACACAAGCTCACAGAACGGGACCGCCGAGTGCTGAAGTGGTAGGCCACACAAGCTCACAGAACGGGACCGCCGAGTGCTGAAGTGGTAGGCCACACAAGCTCACAGAACTGGACCGCCGAGTGCTGAGGCGCGTAGCGCATAAAAATCCACTGTCCTCGGTTGCAACACTGACTACAGAGTTCCAAACTGCCTCTGGAAGCAATGTCAGCACAATAACTGTTCGTCAGGAGCTTCATGAAATGGGTTACCATGGCCGAGTAGCCGCACACAAGCCTAAGATCACCATGCGCAATGCCAAGCGTCGGCTGGAGTGGTGTAAAGCTCGCCGCCATTGGACTCTGGAGCAGTGGAAACGTGTTCTCTGGAGTGATGAATCACGCTTCACCATCTGGCAGTACGATGGATGAATCTGGGTTTGCCGGATGCCAGGAGAATGCTACCTGCCCGAATGCATACAGTGAGGGAAAATAGTATTTGATCCCCTGCTGATTTTGTACATTTGCCCACTGACAAAGAAATGATCAGTCTATAATTTTAATGGTAGGTTTATTTGAACAGTGAGCGACAGAATAACAACAACAAAATCCAGAAAAACACAAGAATGCTATGAATTGATTTGCATTTCAATGAGGGAAATAAGTATTTGACCCCCTCTCAATCAGAAAGATTTCTGGCTCCCAGGTGTCTTTTATACAGGTACCAAACTGAGATTAGGAGCACACTCTTAAAGGGAGTCCTCCTAATCTCAGCTTGTTACCTGTATAAAAGACACCTGGCCACAGAAGCAATCAATCAATCAGATTCCAAACTCTCCACCATGGCCAAGACCAAAGAGCTCTCCAAGGATGTCAGGGACAAGATTGTAGACACAAGGCTGGAATGGGCTACAAGACCATCGCCAAGCAGCTTGTCTCCCTCGGCCTGGGGTACATGCAAGATCAGTTGCAATGAGTTGCAATGATCATGAGAACGGTGAGGAATCAGCCCAGAACTACACGGAAGGATCTTGGCAATGATCTCAAGGCAGCTGGGACCATAGTCACCAAGAAAACAATTGGTAACACACTACGCCGTGAAGGACTGAAATCCTGCAGCGCCCGCAAGGTCCCCCTGCTCAAGAAAGCACATATACAGGCCCGTCTGAAGTTTGCCAATGAACATCTGAATGATTCAGAGGAGAACTGGGTGAAAGTGTTGTGGTCAGATGAGACCAAAATCGAGCTCTTTGGCATCAACTCGCTGTGTTTGGAGGAGGAGGAATGCTGCCTATGATCCCAAGAACACCATCCCCACCGCCAAACATGGAGGTGGAAACATTATGCTTTGGGGGTGTTTTTCTGCTAAGGGGACAGGACAACTTCACCGCATCAAAGGGACGATGGACGGGGCCATGTACCGTCAAATCTTGGGTGAGAACCTCCTTCCCTCAGCCAGGGCATGAAAATGGGTCATGGATGGGTATTCCAGCATGACAATGACCCAAAACACACGGCCAAGGCAACAAAGGAGTGGCTCAAGAAGAAGCACATTAAGGTCCTGGAGTGGCCTAGCCAGTCTCCAGACCTTAATCCCATAGAAAATCTGTGGAGGGAGCTGAAGGTTCGAGTTGCCAAACGTCAGCCTCGAAACCTTAATGACTTGGAGAAGATCTGCAAAGAGGAGTGGGACAAAATCCCTCCTGAGATGTGTGCAAACCTGGTGGCCAACTACAAGAAACGTCTGACCTCTGTGATTGCCAACAAGGGTTTTGCCACCAAGTACTAAGTCATGTTTTTGCAGATGGGTCAAATACTTATTTCCCTCATTAGAATGCAAATCAATTTATAACATTTTTGACATGCGTTTTTTCTGGATTTTTTTGTTGTTATTCTGTCTCTCACTGTTCAAATAAACCTACCATTAAAATTATAGACTGATCATTTCTTTGTCAGTGGGCAAACGTACAAAATCAGCAGGGGATCAAATACTTTTGACACAATGAAACAATGAATGGGCATGAATTGGTGGGAGACAGCTGAGCCATTCTGGAGAGAAACGCCAAATCTTCGCCACACACCCCTCCCCTTCTTCTTGTTGCAACATTGAAAATTATACTCAAGACACATTATCTTCACACACATTTCTAATGCTTCTCACTGACAGCCGCAACTCAATCAGCTAGACATATTGTCACGCGCGCTGGCCAAATTGTGGGATTCACAAATTGGCATAGGCCTCTACGAGCTTGTGATTTTAAACAATCCACAGCTATTTTTTTTAAAGAAGCTAATGATCCTCTGCATGCTCTCTGCTGAAGTATTTTTAATGTTTTTGTTTAGACAGGATTAAGTGTATACTTTTGGCTAAACATTTGTATTTGTATTTATTATAGCTCCCTATTACATATGCATGTCAATCTCTTCTGGCTCAAAGTGGAGGAGAGATTTACTTCATCACTACTTGTATTTGTGAGAGGTATTGGCATGTTGAATGCACCGAGCTGTCTGTTTGAACTACTGGCACACAGCTCGGCCACCCATGCATACCCCACAAGACATGCCACCAGAGGTCTCTTCACAGTCCCCAAGTCCAGAACAGACTATGGGAGGAGCACAGTACTACATAGAGCCATGACTACATGGAACTCTATTCCACATCAAGTAACTGATGCAAGTAGTAAAATCTGATTTAAAAAACAGATAAAAATACACCTTATAGAACAGCGGGGACTGTGAAGAGACACAAACACATGCATACAAACACATGATACCATACGCACTATACACACACGTACACATGGATTCTGTGTTGTAGATATGTGATAGTCAGAGGTGGGTAGAGTAGCCAAAAATTGTACTTAAGTAAAAGTACTGTTACTTCAGAATAATATGACTCAAGTAAAAGTAAAAAGTAGTCATCCAAATAATTACTTGAGTAAGAGTAAAAAAGTACTTGGTGAAAAAACTACTCAAGTACTGAGTAACTGTTGAGTAACGTCTGATTTATTTTTTAACACAAGACAACAATCAGACAGACAAAAATACAAAATAATCATCTTTAGGCAAATTATAGTTCATCCAATTAATTAAATAAATGAAAATGAATTACAAAATAGCTTAAATTAAAATAATTCAGGTAAATTCAAGTATTAAAAAATTTAATAATAATAAATAAAAAATAAATAAATAAGCACAAGTAACACACATTTCCAAACCTTTATACTTTTTTTACCAGGCAGAACTAGAACGAGGCAGCCCATAAACTCTCATAAACTGTGTATGTGTCTCCACAGTGACAGAACAACAGAAGGAAACACACAAACATTTCATACCAGGCATGCTGAACAGAAAACTGCACACCAGAAGGAAGCGGTCAACGTAAAATAATCAATAGGTGTTGATTAGGCCTACTCAGTACCTTTGTATTGCATGGCAAGCAACAGCCCTTTTTCTGTGTGCCTAGAAATGAATACTCTGATCTGTGATTAGGCCACACTGCACATCTCACTGAGCAGAGGAAAAGAGCAGCAGTACACATCAACTGAAAAAGCACCAGTCCATGATAGATGGCCAAATAAAACAATATTGCAGGCCTAGTATCCCAGAACACAAGTTAAGCTGAATGCATGTTCTCTAAAAGGCATTAGAGGAGAGTGATGTAGTTGTAGATCGGGCATTATGTTTACTTCCAGTTCCAATATCTAACAAGAAAAGTCAGCAAAAAAAAGTCACTAACTATATTGCCACCCTGTGGTTTGTCACTGACACACTATAATCCTAAATGACAGTAACATTATACAGAGTTATATAGGTCAATGTCTACTGGTTCACATTTGAATTGATAAACAAGTATATTTACCAGCATTTAAGATGTTCTCCTCTGTGGTCCAGGATGTTCTGAATCTTGGTAGGAGTATTGCTGCTGCAATCAGCTCAGGCTCTTTCATGACGTCTCCAAAACGTTTCTGGATCCCTTGCTGCAGGGCGTGAACAAGAGGTGTACACATTTTGTAAGTTGACTCCAACTTCTTCAGCTTGTCCCGCAACTGGTAAAGTGTTGGCAGCAGGAGGCCCATATGCACAGATGATTCCCCTTGGAGGATATTAAGGGCCATGGCAACAGGCTTCATCACAGCAGCATACTCGACCAAAAACCCATTTTCAGCTGGATTTAACCTATAAAAGATGTAACGATAAAACAATGACTTATAGCTATTTCTGGTACAATGTCTTTATTATGCATTGTACATGTTAAATACAAAAAAATATATATATATATATATATATATATTTCATTCAAGTCATCCACAATTGTCACACCACCATGCAAAGAAAACTTAGTTACTTGAGACAAGTGGATTCACCCATTAATCAGCAAGGCTTATTTACTTTTATTATTCTTTAAAAACAAAATATACATTTTGTCAACTTACATCTTTATCTTTAATGCTGTGCAGACATTGCGAATTGCTTGTTCTCCTTGCTCTCGGTGAATGCGCACAATCCTTTCTACAGCGAGGAACAGGGAGCTCCAGCGTGTCTGATTGGGTCGGAGAAACTGCAGCTTGCATTCACGTTCCACTGTTTAATGAGCCATGGTTGACCTGCTGCTTTTATTCCAAAGAGCATGACATTTTGCAAAAGCAGACCGAGACAGCCTCTTGTAGGTTTCGTTTGCAGCTCCTCCTGCAGCAGTGGCATCAACTGTGGATATAAGATTGAGGAGATGGCATGCACACTTTTGGTGCCTTGGAAGTTGGTACTCAAGGCCTGTGTTGTCATCCAGAATTGCAGACATCTTGATACTCCACCTCTGACTCACTCTGATCTTCTGTTGCATCATCAAGGGTGGAGTCACTCACCTCTTGTACATTGATGGCTTCCTCCTCTTTCTCCTCACCATATCATCGAAAGGAAGTTTGAGCCACTGTCTGTTGTCGTCCTGGTCACTTTTTCCCTGATGTGGTACTCAGAATGTATTTCCTCTAATGCAGCAGCAAGGACATGAAACGTGTGCGAGCCTTTGACAGGTCTACAAGCCAATGTGGAGTGCCTCTCCAGTGAGGTGTTGTCTATCCAGTGACAGGTGACACCAAAGTAGCTACGTTAGCAACATAGTTCACAGCACTCAGCTTTTTGATGATTATGCTCTTCTTGTGTTTTGCAGCTTCTTGTATTCTTGTGCATAACGTTTTCCTTGTCATTACTGTATGAGGTTGCAAGGTTTCTATCAAAGTATTGAAGGATGGCGTCTCAACCACAGAAAATGGTTGGTTGGCCTCACATACAAAATGTAGCATCAGCTTGTCAAGCGTTGCTTGTGTTACCCGCCCTGGGGCAGCAAAGGCTGTGATTTTTGCATTTTTCACAAGAGTATCACTGGAAGAGGAGGACTTACGCTTTCTGTGGTTCTCTAGTAAGTCTGTGTACTTTGCCAGTTTGTTGGGGTGAATCCTCTGTGGACAAAAAAAAAATCTGTGAGGCTACAGGGAGATCAAGACATTAAAAGAGACTTATTATCACATCAAATGTGGATATATATATATATATAGAAAATGTTTAAAACATATGTAACCTAAAAGACAAACATTCGCCTATCCACAGCAAAAAAAAACGAATTTAGGAAACTTACCGCTACATGTTTCCTGAAGTTAGATGTTGAGTTCTTGAATGCTGAAATGTCAGTTTGTTTTGGTAGACACAGAAGACACCGCATAATGTAGCTGTTCTTTCGCACTTTTACTAAGGTAAACATGCTTTCAATATGAGGCCAGGGGTGCGGGTGTTCCTCCTCGTCTGTGTCTGCATTGCCGACGGCTAATTCTGACATTTTTGTGTTGCTACGACTGTAAAGCCAACCCGTCCCGCCGCTGAGATTGAGTATGGTAAAGTGACGAGACTGCACAACTACGTTTGATTGGTGAAACAGTCACGTGGTAGAGCCTTAGCGGAAGTCTCTCTCTCTCTGTCAAAATAAAACATTAAAATAAGGCATATGCGGGGGGATAAAGACAATGACGCGTAGAATACCAAAGAGGTAAAAAGAAAAGTAACGACCTCATTGTAGCCTAATGTAGCGGAGTAAGAGTACAGTTTCTTCTTCACAAATCTACTCAAGTAAAAGTAACAAGTATAGTGATTTAAAACTACTCCTAGAAGTATAATTTTTTCAAAAACTTACTCAAGTAAATGTAACGGAGTAAATGTAACTCGTTACTACCCACCTCTGGTGATAGTAGAGTAGTGGCCTGAGGGCACACACTTAATATGTAGTGAAATCAGTTATGAATGTATTGTAATGTTCTTAAAATGGTATAACTGCCTTAATTTAGCTGGGGTTTATTATGGATCCCCATTAGTTCCTGCCAAGGCAGCAGCTACTCTTCCTGGGGTTTATTATGGATCCCCATTAGTTCCTGCCAAGGCAGCAGCTACTCTTCCTGGGGTTTATTATGGATCCCCATTAGTTCCTGCCAAGGCAGCAGCTACTCTTCTTGGGGTCCAAACACATTAAGATGCATATATCACATCATAAAACAAAAGATAAAACAATACATCATATAACATTATTACACCACTACACATCTACAATACGAAATGTATAATACCACCATACAACAATATCACAATGTGCGTGTGTGTAGAGTGTGTGTGCTAGCGCTTGTGTGTGTGTATGCATGTGTCTGTACCTGTGTGTGTCTCTTCACAGTCCCCCCTGTTCCATAAGGTGTATTTTTATCTGTTTTTTAAATCTGATTCTACTGCTTGCATCAGTTACCTGATGTGGAATAGAGTTCCATGTAGTCATGGCTCTATGTAGTACTGTGCACCTCCCATAGTCTGTTCTGGACTTGGGGACTGTGAAGAGACCTCTGGTGGCATGTCTTGTGGGGTATGCATGGGTGTCCGAGCTGTGTGCTAGTAGTTTAAACAGACCCCTTGGTGCATTCAACATGTCAACACTTCTTCCAAAAACAAGTAGTGATGAAGTCCATCTCTCCTCCACATTGAGCCATGAGAGACTGACATGCATTTTATTAATGTTAGCTCTCCGTGTTTATGGGCCAGATGTGAATTTCCACATTATTTATTACAATATTTAGTTGAGGTTTAGGGTTTAGTGAATGATATGTCCCAAATATAATGCTTTTAGTTTTGAAAATATTTAGGATAAGTTATTCCTTGCCACCCACTCTGAAACTAACTGCAGCTCTATGTGTTGCTGTATAGTGTTGAGTCATCAGAATACATAGACTGTCACGCCCTGGCTCTGGGACACTCTGGCTTTACTCAAAACCAGTGGCATGTCGTTAGTAAAGATGGAATAAAGTAAGGGGCCTAGTGTGTGTAGTGTGTATTGTGTATTGTGTGTGTAGTGTGTATTGTGTAGTGTGTAGTGTGTGTAGTGTAGTGTGTGTGTAGTGTAGTGTAGTGTGTGTGTAGTGTGTAGTGTGTAGTGTGGATAGTGTAGTGTGTGTAGTGTGGATAGTGTAGTGTGTGTAGTGTGTAGTGTGTGTAGTGTAGTGTGGATAGTGTAGTGTGTAGTGTGGATAGTGTAGTGTGTGTAGTGTGTGTAGTGTGTATTGTGTAGTGTGGATAGTGTAGTGTGTAGTGTGGATAGTGTAGTGTGTAGTGTGGATAGTGTAGTGTGTAGTGTGGATAGTGTAGTGTGTGTATTGTGTAGTGTGTGTAGTGTGTATTGTGTAGTGTGGATAGTGTGTAGTGTGTGTAGTGTGTATTGTGTAGTGTGGATAGTGTAGTGTGTAGTGTGTATTGTGTAGTGTGGATAGTGTAGTGTGTATTGTGTAGTGTGGATAGTGTAGTGTGTAGTGTGTGTATTGTGTAGTGTGGATAGTGTAGTGTGTAGTGTGGATAGTGTAGTGTGTATTGTGTAGTGTGGATAGTGTATCCGCATACAAAGGCATGGATATAGTAAAGATTGGAAAAAGCCAGCATCCTAACATCTAATATCCTAAACCAGCATCCTAACATCTAATATCCTAAGCCAGCAGCCTAACATCTAATATCCTAAGCCAGCATCCTAACATCTAATATCCTAAGCCAGCATCACCTCCTAACATCTAATATCCTAAGCCAGCATCCTAACATCTAATATCCTAAGCCAGCATCCTAACATCTAATATCCTAAGCCAGCATCCTAACATCTAATATCCTAAGCCAGCATCCTAACATCTAATATCCTAAGCCAGCATCACCTCCTAACATCTAATATCCTAAGCCAGCATCCTAACAGTGCATCTATGCACCCGCCAACTTTCCTTTCCAATTCGCAAGAGGTTGAAACCAGAGATCTGTATATAATGAGGAGATGCTCATGTCTCCGCCCTAACAATGGGAGTTGTTGTCCCAAAGGCGGGAAGGCAGGTGACAAGCTTAGGTCTGCATATTATTCCCAAATAAACACATTGGGCTTATACTGCACAGATTTTGGCCCTCTCTGCCTCCCCTATATGCAGATACACTATACACGATTCTAAATAAATGGCGCCGGAGGAGAAGGCTGTGTTTTACAGCCCTCTAACCAATTGTACTATCATGTGTGTTTTTTCGCGTTATTTGAAATTTATTCTGTACATAATGTTTCTGCCACTGTCTCTTATGACCAAAAAGAGCTTCTGGATATCAGGACAGCGATTACTCACCTCGTATTGGACGAAGATTTTTTCTTCAACGAGTCGGACGTGAAGGACACCCGACAAGGCCCAAATCCCCGTCATTCGCATGAGAAAGAGACGGAGATATCGTGGATGTAGGTCGGGGTGCCTTGTAAGGATCCGACTGCGAGCGAGTAAACTGCCTTTTCCATCAATCCTATTAGCCAATGTTCAATCAATTGAAAACAAATTGGATGACCTACGATTAAGGTTATCCTACCAACGGGACATTAAAAACGGTAATATCTTATGTTTCACCGAGTCGTGGCTGAACGACGACATGGATAACATACAGCTAGCGGGCTATACGCTACATCGGCAGGACAGAACGGCTGACTCCGGTAAGACAAGGGGTGGCGGTCTGTGTATATTTGTAAACAACAGCTGGTGCATTAAATATAATATTAAGGAAGTCTCAAGGTTTTGCTCGCCTGAGGTAGAGTATCTTATGATAAGCTGTAGACCACACTATTTACCAAGAGAGTTTTCATCTATATTTTTCATAGCTGTCTATTTACCACCACAAACCGATGCCGGCACTACTATTGCACTGAATGAGCTGTATAAGGCCATAAGTCAACAGGAAAACGCTCATCCAGAGGCGGCGCTCCTAGTGGCCGTGGATTTTAATGCAGGGAAACTTACATCTGTTCTACCTAATTTCTATCAGCATGTTAAATGTGCAACCAGAGGGAAAAAAACTCTAGACCACCTTTACTCCACACACAGAGACGCATACAAAGCTCTCCCTCGCCCTCCATTTGGCAAATCTGACCATAACTCTATCCTCCTGATTCCTGCTTATAAGCAATAACTAAAGCAGGAAGCACCAGTGACTCGGTTAATAAAAAAGTGGTCAGAGGACGCAAATGCTAAGCTACGGGACTGTTTTGCTAGCACAGACTGGAATATGTTCCGTGATTCTTCAGATACCATTGAGGAGTACACCACATCAGTCACTGGCTTCATCAATAAGTGCATCGATGACGTCGTCCCCACAGTGACCGTACGTACATACCCCAACCAGAAGCCATGGATTACAGGCAACATCCACACTGAGCTAAAGGGTAGTGCTGCCGCTTTCAAGGAGTGGGACTCTAACCCGGAAGCTTATAAGAATTGCCGCTATGCCCTCCGACGAACCATCAAACGGGCAAAGAGTCAATACAGGACTAAGATTGAATCGTACTACACGGGCTCTGACGCTCGTCGGATGTGGCAGGGCTTGAAAACTATTACAGACTACAAAGGGAAGCACAGGGAAGCACAGCCGCCCAGTGACACAAGCCTACCAGACGAGATAAATCACTTCTATGCTCGCTTCGAGGCAAGCAACACTGAAGCATGCATGAGAGCACCAGCTGTTCTGGATGACTATGTGATCACGCTCTCCATAGCCGATGTGAGTAAGACTTTTAAGCAGGTCAACATTCACAAGGCCGCAGGGCCAGACGGATTACCAGGACGTGTACTCCGAGCATGTGCTGACCAACTGGCAAGTGTCTTCACTGACATTTTCAACAGTCTGTAATACCAACATGTTTCAAGAAGACCACCATAGTCCCCGTGCCCAAGGACACTAAGATAACCTGCCAAAATGACTACCGACACGTAGCACTGACGTCTGTAGCAATGAAGTGCTTTGAAAGGCTGGTCATGGCTCACATCAACACCATTATCCCAGAAACCCTAGACCCACTCAAATTTGCATACCGCTCCAACAGATCCACAGATGATGCAATCTCTATTGCACTCCACACTACCCTTTCCCACCTGGACAAGAGGAACACCTACGTGAGAATGCTATTCATTGACTACAGCTCAGCATTCAACACCATAGTGCCCTCAAAGCTCATCACTAAGCTAAGGATGCTGGGACTAAACACCTCCCTCTGCAACTGGATCCTGGACTTTACATTTACATTTTTTACATTTTAGTCATTTAGCAGACGCTCTTATCCAGAGCGACTTACAGGAGCAATTAGGGTTAAGTGCCTTGCTCAAGGGCACATTTACGTCATTTAGCAGACGCTCTTATACAGAGCGACTTACAAATTGGTGCATTCACCCTATAGCCAGTGGGATAACCACTTTCCAATTATTATATATATATATATATTTTTTTTTTTTTGGGGGGGGGGGGGGGTAGAAGGATTACTTTATCCTATCCCAGGTATTCCTTAAAGAGGTGGGGTTTCAAATGTCTCCGGAAGGTGGTGAGTGACTCCGCTGACTTCCTGACGGGCCGCCCCCAGGTGGTAAGGGTAGGTAACAACACGTCTGCCACGCTGATGCTCAACACGGGGGCTCCTCAGGGGTGGGTGCTCAGTCCCCTCCCATGACTGCATGGCCAGGCACGACTCCAACACCATCATTAAGTTGCCGATGACACAACAGTGGTAGGCCTGATCACCGACAATGATGAGACAGCCTATAGGGAGGAGGTCAGAACCTGGTCGTGTGGTGCCAGGATAACAACCTCTCCCTCAACGTGATCAAGACTAAGGAGATGATTGTGGACTACAGGAAAAGAAAGAGGACTGAGCACGCCCCCATTCTCATTGACGGGGGGGCGTCCACATCATCAACGAACTCTCATGGTCCAAACACACCAAGACAGTCGTGAAGAGGGCACGGCAAAACCTATTCCCCCTCAGGAGACTGAAAAGATTTGGCATGGGTCCTCAGATCCTCAAAAAGTTATACAGCTGCACCATCGAGAGCATCCTGACTGGTTGCATCACCGCCTGGTATGGCAACTGCTCGGCCTCCGACTGCAAGGCACTACAGAGGGTAGTGCGTACGGCCCAGTATATCACTGGGGCCAAGCTTCCTGCCATCCAGGACCTCTATACCAGGCGGTGTCAGAGGAAGGCCCTAAAAATTATCAAAGACTCAAGCCACCCTAGTCATAGACTGTTCTCTCTGCTACTGCACGGCAAGCGGTACCGGAGCGCCAAGTCTAGGTCCAAAAGGCTTCTCAACAGCTTCTACCCCCAAGCCATAAGACTCCTGAACAGCTAATCATGGCTACCCGGACTAATTGCACTGCCCCCACCCCATCCCCCTCTTTTACGCTGCTGCTACTCTGTTTCCTATTTATGCATAGTCACTTTAACTCTACCCACATGTACATATGACCTCAATTACCTCGACTAGCCAGTGCCCCCGCACATTGACTGTACCGGTACCCCCCTGTATATAGCCTCCCTACAATTATTATTATTATTACTGCTATTTTATTTTACTGCTGCTCTTTAGCTATTTGCTTTTATTTTAATTTTTTCTTAATTAACACTTTTTTCTTTTACATTTTTCTTTAAAAAACTGCATTGTTGGTTAATACATTTCACTGTAACGTCTACACCTGTTGTATTCGGCGCATGTGGCATATACAATTTGATTTGATTTGCTTCACCTCTTCCTCTCTGCTGAAACTCTCTCTCCGGAGAAAGCATCCGAGTGAGCGATACAGAGACACTCTGTCTCACTATATTATATGTTATAGTATCTGATGTTGACATGCCAAACTATTTTGGGCTACACCAGTGGAGGCTCCTCAGAGGAGGAAGGGGAGGACCATACTCTTCAGTGAATTTCATAAATATAAAAATAGTGAAACATTAAAAAAGTTATCCTTTTTAGATAAAACTACTATAAATATATTCACATCTTTTATTAATTTATTGCCACTGGGGCCCGCCGGTGTAACTGCTAAATTGCTTTCTGACTGTACTGCATGGTTGTGTCAGGTTTACTAACACGTTAGTTCTAGTAGTTCTAGCTGACTATGATGTGACAACGATGTAGGCTGTGTGTAGCAGTTAGCGGTCATGATATGAAGGTTTGGATGTAGGCTGTGTGTAGCAGTTAGCGGTCATGAATTGATGGTTTGGATGTAGGCTGTGTGTAGTAGTTAGCGGTCATGATATGAAGGTTTGGATGTAGGCTGTGTGTAGCAGTTAGCGGTCATGATATGAAGGTTTGGATGTAGGCTGTGTGTAGCAGTTAGCGGTCATGATATGAAGGTTTGGATGTAGGCTGTGTGTAGCAGTTAGCGGTCATGATATGAAGGTTTGGATGTAGGCTGTGTGCAGCGGTTAGCGGTCATGATATGAAGGCTTGGCTTGGAAAGGTTTTTTCGCCTGGTCACAGACAGCTGATGTGTTGTGCACTGAAGTCCACAAGCGAAGGGAAAAGGTGAGAGGAGGAGAGCACATAGATAGTTGCGAGAAGGAATTAAATATATCAAAACAAATCAAAATGTATTTGTCACATGCGCCGAATACAACAGGTGTAGACCTTACCGTGAAATTATTACTTACAAGCCCTTAACCAACAATGCAGTTCAAGAAATAGAGTTAAGATAATATTTACTAAATAAAATAAAGTAAAAAATTAAATAAAAAGTAACACAATAAAATAACAATACCGAGGCTATATACAGGAGGTACCGGTACCCAGTCAATGGGCTGGGGTACAGGTTAGTCGAGTGTGAAGGAAATTAATGAATTACATACTATGATATTTAATTAGACATACTATGCTGTTTTTTACTTAAAGAATTGTCCATTGTTATATGCTAGTATTTTTTACTGATACAAACTTGTCTTGTGTGACTTAGTCCTAAATCTGAGCGTCCAGATTAATGAGCTGCTTGGGTGCGACCGCAGTATGTGACCTCCTGTGTTTACAATCGGCAGGAATTTAGCTATGTGGGAATTGCAGGGAGGAACAGAGAATGGTGGCGATATCAGCTATCTTGATCTACACAGACAAGCTAAATTACTTTTTACTACTCTGTTCCTAGTGCCTGTTTCTGCACATCTGCTAACTGTCACATAGATAAGAGGATGTACTTTCTATAAAAGGAGAAAACCAACTCTATTCATTGGGCTTTTCAACTCTGAACTATCAATTTTTTGCACATCTTATAATAAAGTTGTTTGAAAGAATCTGCAGTCTCTCTTCCTATAGAATTTCTACCACAATTTGGCGACGAGGATGGGATGGCTAACTCCGTCTGCTGATCATTCCCGGGGAGACCAAGTTTATCGGCGCGCTGCGTTAGGCATGGCTCAGGGAGCAGATAGGGACCCGCCTCGGACTGACAGGAAGCGCCAGTGGACGGATACGCCATCCTGAACAGACAAAATTAATTGAGGGTGAGACTGATTTTCTTTTAAACATCATAGTTCTGGGAACATATTAGGTCTTTGTTGGAGCAAAATACCCCCCTAGTTAGAAACTCAGTTGTAGCAGAGTTATTTCTAATAGGGGAAGTCATAGAATTCTTAATGAGGTTGAAAAAATATTGTAGAAAATAAAATTAATTAATCAGTGGACTGGTAAAACAGTTGGTTATGATTGGGAAACCAGCTATAAATTGAAACCCTACACGGAAATTTGCATAGGAACTACCATGTGGGTACAACATTTAAAATGACATAGAGTCATAAAAAATACAACATTTGATGGAGAAGAAATGACTCCTTTTGAATTATAAGAAAGGAAGACATTCCTAACCACACACTGTTTGTTTTGTGTGTTTGTTTTTGTTTCCTGAGTGTGTGTATTGACGAGAGTTTTATATTATGGACGGACGATGGACCCTAATTTTGGTAATATGTGCTGTCAACAACAGTGATATTTGAAGCGTGACACCAGTACAAGACATCAGGTCTCCTGTATTCTACAGTAGTAAACTGACAGACGCTTCAGTATTGATTCTAATACAAGGTATCAGGTGCCGTTGTCACACCCTGGCTATGGGACTCTAGTTGTTGAGCCAGGGTGTGTTTGTTCTATGTGGTGTGTTTCTATGTTGGGGGTTCTGGTTTGTTGTTTTCTATGTTTGCCTTAGTGACTCCCAATCAGTGGCAACGAGTGTCAGCTGTTCGTTGGTTGTCTCTGATTGGGAGCCATATTTAAACTGTCTGTTTTTCATTCGGGTTTGTGGGATTTTGTTCTGTTAAGGTTTGTGTTGTGTATAACTTCAGGACGTCACGCATCGTTGTTTATTGTTTTTGTGTCGTGTTCAGTACAAATAAAGTATGTACGCTTATTACGCTGCGCCTTGGTCCGCTTCCTGTAACGATCGTGACAGCCGTGACCAATTAAAAGGCACAAATACCATAGCTACTCTCTGGGGAAGTGGGTATCACTACCTTGGAAATTTTTTTAAATGTACATTAAAACCGTGAGTGAGGACATCTAAACACTCTGGACACTGTCGAGAGAGGCGCAGAAATAACCATCATAGAAGAGGTCAACTATAGCAAAGCCATAGAGGCACTAAAATAAGCGCAAGAGCATCCTACCAATTCGGCTCGAATGTGAAGAAAAAAATCTAATCATGGATAAAATTGGGCGGCATTTCCCTGCTGACGGAAAATTACAATCTAATAAAGAATTCAGAGATGATATTGTGAGTTGGCACAATGACATAAAATCAAAATCAAAAGCTCAATACACCAACGTTTTGATGTCAACGTTCTATCAAAAAAATAAAAATGATAAAACCAAAATTAGTAGATGTACTCAGCGTAACCGCAATAACCGTACTATTTGTGACGTCAATTGAGTATGTAGTATGCTTATTGGTCATAGATACAAATTCATTGCTTTAACTAATTATGACAAATGTTAAGAAAATGTTAAGCAATGTTATAAAGTAATGACTTTTCAAATAAGTTACGTTACACGTTATGTTGGCTGACAATTTGTTAGTTACGCTATCCTTATGAACCGCATACCATATCATTACAGCAGTATGTACAGGTAATATGTTAGCTAGCTACTTAACGATAGTTGGCTACTAATACATTGAACATGCCAGTATTTTAACTATATGCTATCTAACTACCCAACATTTATTGACTTGATTATTCATGTCATCTTTAGCTTAGCTAAATGGCATAGTTGTTGTTGGTTCTCGAATGGAAATTGTTAAATCGAGTGCTTCATAAATTCACTCTGGCTATCTGCTCCGATTTCATAGCACTCTCCTCTGAATGTGCCAGAGCGCAGAATAGCTGTTGAATTTACGAACGCTCAACACCTGTTGAATATGGCCGGTGTCAGTAAACGTTGGGAAAAAAGCGTAATTAAATTGTTGCCAGCAGCACGGTTACAGTCACCAATGCTCTGGATAACATGAAAACAGCCTAACCAGCTCTGCTAGGGCGAGTAAAATGATCAGAGGGAGGTGTTCTCTCATTTGTGTCTGGAAGTAGCTAGCAAGCTAGCCAACTTTAGCCAGTTAGCTTGGGTTCTTGACTGCCGTTGTGAGGTCAGAACGCTCAGCCAGAGTGGGCAGTGTGCGCTCTGAACAGTCTGAATTTACAAACACACCCGAAGTCATAAGATGTCTACCTAGTAATTTCCTATGCTAACAAGCTAGCAAGAGCATCAAATTCCGGTAGACAGGCGAAGCTCAACTGAAAGGTTACCGTTCGTTTACAGTATACTACAATTAACTAATAGTATGTAGTATATACTCATTAAGTATATAGTATACAGTATGTTAGTATGGGTATTCGAACACAGCTTGGGTATGTGAGTATATTGATAAAATGTGTACGTATGTTTTGATGGCAGGTTTGAAACCTGTTATACAAATGGATATTGCGGGGGTAGTGGAAAAATACCGAAGCGTAGGGCGATAGATCCCTGTTTTAAGTGAGTGTAGCAGGGCAAGGGAGCCCGAAATTGGCTAACTTTACGACAGGAAAAGTATTATATTTAGTGAGGAAACGGGCAGAATGGAAAGCGATACGACTACTACCCATGTCTCTGACCATAGGACCAGTAACAATACCCTGATAATGTTACTACATGGCACCGGGTGTGGAACTAATTTTGGGGTTGGAAGAAACTATGCCAAATGCCAGGGAAATGGATTCTAAAAGGTAAAGTAACGTTAGACGGAAAGACAGAGTTAGAGTATAGTAGAGATTGTAGAGGGAAACAAGTGTTGGAGTGGAAGAGAAATGTACTGGTTGATGGTGATTGATGTTGATTCGCATAGTTTCTTCCAACCCCCAAATTAGTTCCACACCCGCGCCATGTAGTAACATCACTGTCACGACTTCCGCCGAGGCTGCCTCCCCTCCTTGTTCGGGCAGGTTTTGGCGTTCGTCGTCACCGGCTTACTAGCTACTGCCGATCCATTTATCATCACTCCACTTGTCATGTCTTGTCTCGTCAATCACACACACCTGGTGCTCATTCCCCTAATTAGTATGGGTATAAGTGTTCCCTCTGTCCCCTTGTCTTTGTGAGTGATTGTTCATTGTGGGAAGAGAGTAGCTCGTTGAGATACTCGCTCATATATTTTGTGCAAGGTTTGATTTTCCCCTTTTTCATTACGGTTGTTGTATTTTCCAAGACTGTGTTTGGTCAGGTTGGATTGTTTTCCCCTGTACCTGTTTCGAATGGCGCTGTTAGCGCATTCAACTGCTGTAAGGAATAAACTCTGCATTTCGTGATTTTACTCCTGCGCCTGACGTCCATTATTCACCACAATCAGGGTATTGTTACTGGTCCTATGGTCAGAGACATGGGTAGTAGTCATATCGCTTTCGATTCTGGCCGCAGTGGAGAAGGTGGAAAGCTTCAAGTTCCTTGGCGTACACATCACCGACAAACTGAAATGGTCCACCCATGCAGACAGTGTGGTGAAGAAGGCGCAACAGAGCCTCTTCAACCTCAGGAGGCTGAAGAAACTTGACTTGGCATCTAAAACCCTCACAAACTTTTACAGATGCAAAATTGAGAGCATCCTGTCGGGCTGTATCACCAACTGCACCGCCCGCAACCACAGGGATCTCCAGAGGGTGGTGCGGTCTGCCCAAGGCATTACCGGGGGCACACTGCCTGCCCTCCAGGACACCTACAGCACCCGATGTCACAGGAAGTCCAAAAAGATAATCAAGGACAACAACCACCCGAGCCACTGCCTGTTCACCCCGCTATCATCCAGAAGGCGAGGTCAGTACCGGTGCATCAAAGCGGGGACCGAGAGAATGAAAAACAGCTTCTATCTCAAGGCCATCAGACTGTTAAATAGCCATCACTAGCACATTAGATGCTGCTGCTGCCTATCGAAATCACTGGCCACTTTAAGAAATGGAACACTAGTCACTTTAATAATATTTCCATATCTTGCATTACTCATCTCATATGTATATACTGCATTCTATTCTATAATATTCTACTGTATCTTAGTCCATGCCGCTCTGTCATTGCTTGTCCATATATGTATATATTCTTAATTCCATTCCTTACTTAGATTGATCTGTATTGGGTATATGTTGTGAAATTGTTAGATATTACGTGTTAGCTATTACTGCACTGTCGGAGCTAGAAGCACAAGCATTTCGCTAAACCCGCAATAACATCTGCCAAACACTTGAATGTGACAAATAACATTTGATTTGATTTGATGAGAGGGCTTCTGCGTTAAAGGAAACCGAGATATAGATTAATAATAATTGATTAATTGGGAAGTAAATTGGTTTAAGATTTAGCAAAGTTAAAACTAACTTAATGTTTATTTTCTCTTTTAGGAGAGGATGGGGAGTCCCCCTCTCCTTTTGAAATGTTTCCCGAGGCTGTTGCCTTGGGAGAGCAGTTAGTGAAATTCTGCAGTTTTATAAAGTACAGTGGGGAAAAAAAGTATTTAGTCAGCCACCAATTGTGCAAGTTCTCCCACTTAAAAAGATGAGAGAGGCCTGTAATTTTCATCATAGGTACACGTCAACTATGACAGACAAATTGAGAAAAAAAATCAGAAAATCACATTGTAGGATTTTTTATGAATTTATTTGCAAATTATGGTGGAAAATAAGTATTTGGTCACCTACAAACAAGCAAGATTTCTGGCTCTCACAGATCTGTAACTTCTTCTTTAAGAGGCTCCTCTGTCCTCCACTCGTTACCTGTATTAATGGCACCTGTTTGAACTTGTTATCAGTATAAAAGACACCTGTCCACAACCTCAAACAGTCACACTCCAAACTCCACTATGGCCAAGACCAAAGAGCTGTCAAAGGACACCAGAAACAAAATTGTAGACCTGCACCAGGCTGGGAAGACTGAATCTGCAATAGGTAAGCAGCTTGGTTTGAAGAAATCAACTGTGGGAGCAATTATTAGGAAATGGAAGACATACAAGTCCACTGATAATCTCCCTCGATCTGGGGCTCCACGCAAGATCTTACCCCGTGGGGTCAAAATGATCACAAGAACGGTGAGCAAAAATCCCACAACCACATGGGGGGGGGGACCTAGTGAATGACCTGCAGAGAGCTGGGACCAAAGTAACAAAGCCTACCATCAGTAAAACACTACGCCGCCAGGGACTCAAATCCTGCAGTGCCAGACGTGTCCCCCTGCTTAAGCCAGTACATGTCCAGGCCCGTCTGAAGTTTGCTAGAGTGCATTTGGATGATCCAGAAGAGGATTGGGAGAATGTCAGATGAAACCAAAATAGAACTTTTTGGTAAAAACTCAACTCGTCGTGTTTGGAGGACAAAGAATGCTGAGTTGCATCCAAAGAACACCATACCTACTGTGAAGCATGGGGGTGGAAACATCATGCTTTGGGGCTGTTTTTCTGCAAAGGGACCAGGACGACTGATCCGTGTAAAGGAAAGAATGAATGGGGCCATGTATCGTGAGATTTTGAGTGAAAACCTCCTTCCATCAGCAAGGGCATTGAAGATGAAACGTGGCTGGGTCTTTCAGCATGACAATGATCCCAAACACACCGCCCGGGCAACAAAGGAGTTGCTTCGTAAGAAGCATTTCAAGGTCCTGGAGTGGCCTAGCCAGTCTCCAGATCTCAACCCCATAGAAAATCTTTGGAGGGAGTTGAAAGTCCGTGTTGCCCAGCGACAGCCCCAAAACATCACTGCTCTAGAGGAGATCTGCATGGAGGAATAGACCAAAATACCAGCAACAGTGTGTGAAAACCTTGTGAAGACTTACAGAAAACGTTTGACCTGTGTCATTGCCAACAAAGGGTATATAACAAAGTATTGAGAAACTTTTGTTATTGACCAAATACTTATTTTCCACCATAATTTGCAAATAAATTCATTAAAAATCCTACAATGTGATTTTCTGGATATTTTTTTCTCATTTTGTCTGTCATAGTTGACGTGTACCTATGATGAAAATTACAGGCCTCTCTCATCTTTTTAAGTGGGAGAACTTGCACAATTGGTGGCTGACTAAATACTTTTTTCCCCCACTGTATAAAGGTATCCGGATTCGGCCTTAAAGGGTTAGGCCTGGCCATTTGTGGGTTTTTGCCCTACGTTTTACCACACACACCAGCACACGCACACAACCCACCGGTTATGAATATTTGTTAGTGGTGTTAATATATTTGTTAGTGGTGTTAAAATATTTGTTAGTGGTGTAATACCGTGTTTGATTTATTGTGTGGAGTCTTTTTTAATTTGGTTGTAAACCGGGTAAGCAGAATGATGGAAATGTTTTGAAATGGTTTCTGAAGAACAGGGAAAGAAAAGATAAAGAAAATACTTAATAGTGCCGACTGACCTCTGTTCTGACTTCCTGGTGAGGCCTGATCACCCTCACTAGAAAGACTGGAGACATTGGGTGAGACCTCTGTTCTGACTTCCTGGTGAGGCCTGATCACCCTCACTAGAAAGACTGGAGACATTGGGTGAGACCTCTGTTCTGACTTCCTGGTGAGGCCTGATCACCCTCACTAGAAAGACTGGAGACATTGGGTGAGATTTAAATGGACAATGTAAACACTAATAATTAGGAAGAAGTTTATAATTTAGCAATAGTCCTGTGATTTGGAACACGAGAAGGAGAGGGAGAGAGCGCTGCTCCTGAATGAGGGACATCTGTCTCTAGTCTATTTTACCATTACCTTATGGGATACAATCATTTCCTTATGGAGTTATCAAGAGTTGTAATTCTAATTTGATTTGTTATTCTAATTAGTTTATTTTTGATTTAACAGGCAGTGATGTTGTTGTTTTAATTACCGGTCTGCTGGGGCCCTTTGGTAAATATGCAAATGTAGAAGGAAGAACTATATGTTGGTAATGGTTGACAGTTGCTCCAAATGGATTGAAGTTTTTCCCACCTCGAGTGATATATGTGTATTGTTTTCCCCACCTCTAGTTTTATATGAAGAAGTGTATTGCTGTTTTTGTGTTGTTTGTTTTTGTCTTGCTTCAATAACAAATCTCACCAGATTGGGTCTGCTGTATGGTCAGGATGTCTCCCTAAGGGTTAGCTCTCTAACTCCCTGACCCTGTAACAGATTGGGTCTGCTGTATGGTTGGGATGTCTCCCTAAGGGTTAGCTCTCTAACTCCCTGACCCTGTAACAGATTGGGTCTGCTGTATGGTTGGGATGTCTCCCTAAGGGTTAGCTCTCTAACTCCCTGACCCTGTAACAGATTGGGTCTGCTGTATGGTTGGGATGTCTCCCTAAGGGTTAGCTCCCTAACTCCCTGACCCTGTAACAGATTGGGTCTGCTGTATGGTTGGGATGTCTCCCTAAGGGTTAGCTCCCTAACTCCCTGACCCTGTAACAGATTGGATCTGCTGTATGGTCAGGATGTCTCCCTAAGGGTTAGCTCTCTAACTCCCTGACCCTGTAACAGATTGGGTCTGCTGTATGGTTGGGATGTCTCCCTAAGGGTTAGCTCTCTAACTCCCTGACCCTGTAACAGATTGGGTCTGCTGTATGGTTGGGATGTCTCCCTAAGGGTTAGCTCTCTAACTCCCTGACCCTGTAACAGATTGGGTCTGCTGTATGGTTGGGATGTCTCCCTAAGGGTTAGCTCTCTAACTCCCTGACCCTGTAACAGATTGGGTCTGCTGTATGGTCAGGATGTCTCCCTAAGGGTTAGCTCTCTAACTCCCTGACCCTGTAACAGATTGGGTCTGCTGTATGGTTGGGATGTCTCCCTAAGGGTTAGCTCTCTAACTCCCTGACCCTGTAACAGATTGGGTCTGCTGTATGGTTGGGATGTCTCCCTAAGGGTTAGCTCTCTAACTCCCTGACCCTGTAACAGATTGGGTCTGCTGTATGGTTGGGATGTCTCCCTAAGGGTTAGCTCTCTAACTCCCTGACCCTGTAACAGATTGGGTCTGCTGTATGGTTGGGATGTCTCCCTAAGGGTTAGCTCTCTAACTCCCTGACCCTGTAACAGATTGGGTCTGCTGTATGGTTGGGATGTCTCCCTAAGGGTTAGCTCTCTAACTCCCTGACCCTGTAACAGATTGGGTCTGCTGTATGGTTGGGATGTCTCCCTAATGGTTAGCTCCCTAACTCCCTGACCCTGTAACAGATTGGGTCTGCTGTATGGTTGGGATGTCTCCCTAAGGGTTAGCTCTCTAACTCCCTGACCCTGTAACAGATTGGGTCTGCTGTATGGTTGGGATGTCTCCCTAAGGGTTAGCTCTCTAACTCCCTGACCCTGTAACAGATTGGGTCTGCTGTATGGTTGGGATGTCTCCCTAAGGGTTAGCTCTCTAACTCCCTGACCCTGTAACAGATTGGGTCTGCTGTATGGTTGGGATGTCTCCCTAAGGGTTAGCTCTCTAACTCCCTGACCCTGTAACAGATTGGGTCTGCTGTATGGTTGGGATGTCTCCCTAAGGGTTAGCTCTCTAACTCCCTGACCCTGTAACAGATTGGGTCTGCTGTATGGTTGGGATGTCTCCCTAAGGGTTAGCTCTCTAACTCCCTGACCCTGTAACAGATTGGGTCTGCTGTATGGTTGGGATGTCTCCCTAAGGGTTAGCTCTCTAACTCCCTGACCCTGTAACAGATTGGGTCTGCTGTATGGTTGGGATGTCTCCCTAAGGGTTAGCTCTCTAACTCCCTGACCCTGTAACAGATTGGGTCTGCTGTATGGTTGGGATGTCTCCCTAAGGGTTAGCTCTCTAACTCCCTGACCCTGTAACAGATTGGGTCTGCTGTATGGTTGGGATGTCTCCCTAAGGGTTAGCTCTCTAACTCCCTGACCCTGTAACAGATTGGGTCTGCTGTATGGTTGGGATGTCTCCCTAAGGGTTAGCTCTCTAACTCCCTGACCCTGTAACAGATTGGGTCTGCTGTATGGTTGGGATGTCTCCCTAAGGGTTAGCTCTCTAACTCCCTGACCCTGTAACAGATTGGGTCTGCTGTATGGTTGGGATGTCTCCCTAAGGGTTAGCTCTCTAACTCCCTGACCCTGTAACAGATTGGGTCTGCTGTATGGTTGGGATGTCTCCCTAAGGGTTAGCTCTCTAACTCCCTGACCCTGTAACAGATTGGGTCTGCTGTATGGTTGGGGTGTCTCCCTAAGGGTTAGCTCTCTAACTCCCTGACCCTGTAACAGATTGGGTCTGCTGTATGGTTGGGATGTCTCCCTAAGGGTTAGCTCTCTAACTCCCTGACCTGGTAACTCTGCGGTGAGGTCAACAGTATGATAAGGGAGTATAAGCAAATTTGCTAAATGGTTTCAACAAGTGTGTTGTTATAGTCTTTGACATTTGTCTTAGAAATGTTGGTATTAAGAAAATTGGGAATGTAATAATTTGTCATAGGGTGAATAGTTGGTCTGGATTTCCAGAACCAGAAATGTCTTAAACTGTTGTTTTGGTCTGTCCTCTCTCAAAGTTATGGCGATAGTGACTACAGATGGTATCTTGATGCATGGAAGGAATACATCGACGAGAACAGTGTGCGATTCACCCCCCCCCCCCCCCCCCCCAACCAGCTGAAGAAATGGCGACAAATGCGTTCACTACGACCTTGTCCTTCACCACTTCTACCATGAGAACTAAGTCCGAGCCAGCAACCTGTACACAGCATCCAGTCGAAGCTATCAACTGCCTTTTTTCTCAGAAGTGCGACATGGGTCCACGTGGACTGAGCGTGGAGAGAGATCCCATCCAAACTTCTCTCATGCTGCTGGTGTACTGGTAGGAAAATGGACAAGACATAATGGACTGTAAAGGACAGTGGCAGCTCAGGTGAGAGACATTATCAAGGGCCATCCACTTTGAACATGTGCCATTGGGAGGACGAACTGAAACACTATCTGAAGAAGAACATGAAGAAATGCCAGAAGAAGAGGGGTGGTCAAATGTGCCTGTAAATTGATTTAGGGTTGCCCTAAACTGGTTATTTGGGGTATCATGTTGATTTTGGAGGTCTACACACTGGGAAGCTTATTGTAATTTAGATTAAAATCTGTAATTAACATGCCACACGCGACAGTAAAACAGGGACAAACGGGGGCTGTAATGAGAAAGGTTAATACTGGTAATATATGGTCCCCTGTTTGTAAATGTACATTCTAACCATGTGTGCTAAGTTGTGGGTCTTGAATTCGAGTGATAGACTCAACGTGGAGCACTAAGGACTGTCATTGATAGTAGGGGTTTTGTTTTACCATGTTATCAGAATTCTAATGTTAAAGCGCATCAATACATATTTTCTGGATGATACAGTACTATTGACTTGAGCATGTTTTAATATGTTTATAACTATATCAGTGGTCTAGCAGTAGTGACTAATGTGTTATGGGTTAGATAGAATGATTTATGTGCAAATGTATTCGTAACAGGAGGCCACCTCACTGGAAGGGAGGTTCGCTGTAGTAGTAGCATCACATCTCCTGCAGAGGGTGCCAAATGATAGGTGACCATTGCTGTACATTCCTACCCTGGGGTGAGGGTGACTTGACTATCGTAGTGGAACATCTGAAAGAGCTTAGCGGTGATCTCGCAAACGAACACCAATCAGACAACATTTGGAATCCGTTTGGATGGGTTCAGTCATTATTTGGTGTTATGGGAGCTACAATATTTCATTGGTTGATTTATGGCTTAGTTATCTTTTTTACAAAAATGTTTATTATAACTTGTGTTAAGAAATTATGCAGCAAAGCCGTTGAGACTATTCTTGCCGTGCAATTACTGACCCCTGAAGGAGACACCTCAGAACCCTATTTACCTGATTTATTTCCTATGTCTGATTACATGTCTGATGAAGACGGTGCTAATCCAGAACACCAAGGTGTAAACATTGAGTTAATGGTGCAGCGTGTCCATAACACCAAGGTAAAAACATTGAGTTAATGGTGCAGCGTGTCCATAACACCAAGGTGTAAACATTGAGTTAATGGTGCAGCGTGTCCAGAACACCAAGGTAAAAACATTGAGTTAATGGTGCAGCGTGTCCATAACACCAAGGTAAAAACATTGAGTTAATGGTGCAGCGTGTCCAGAACACCAAGGTAAAAACATTGAGTTAATGGTGCAGCGTGTCCAGAACACCAAGGTAAAAACATTGAGTTAATGGTGCAGCGTGTCCATAACACCAAGGTATAGACATTGAGTTAATGGTGCAGCGTGTCCATAACACCAAGGTAAAAACATTGAGTTAATGGTGCAGCGTGTCCATAACACCAAGGTAAAAACATTGAGTTAATGGTGCAGCGTGTCCATAACACCAAGGTAAAAACATTGAGTTAATGGTGCAGCGTGTCCATAACACCAAGGTGTAAACATTGAGTTAATGGTGCAGCGTGTCCAGAACACCAAGGTAAAAACATTGAGTTAATGGTGCAGCGTGTCCATAACACCAAGGTAAAAACATTGAGTTAATGGTGCAGCGTGTCCATAACACCAAGGTGTAAACATTGAGTTAATGGTGCAGCGTGTCCAGAACACCAAGGTAAAAACATTGAGTTAATGGTGCAGCGTGTCCATAACACCAAGGTAAAAACATTGAGTTAATGGTGCAGCGTGTCCAGAACACCAAGGTAAAAACATTGAGTTAATGGTGCAGCGTGTCCATAACACCAAGGTATAGACATTGAGTTAATGGTGCAGCGTGTCCATAACACCAAGGTAAAAACATTGAGTTAATGGTGCAGCGTGTCCATAACACCAAGGTAAAAACATTGAGTTAATGGTGCAGCGTGTCCATAACACCAAGGTAAAAACATTGAGTTAATGGTGCAGCGTGTCCATAACACCAAGGTATAGACATTGAGTTAATGGTGCAGTGTGTCCATAACACCAAGGTGTAAACATTGAGTTAATGGTGCAGTGTGTCCATAACACCAAGGTATAGACATTGAGTTAATGGTTCAGCGTGTCCATAACACCAAGGTGTAAACATTGAGTTAATGGTGCAGCGTGTCCATAACACCAAGGTATAGACATTGAGTTAATGGTGCAGCGTGTCCATAACACCAAGGTATAGACATTGAGTTAATGGTGCAGCGTGTCCATAACACCAAGGTAAAAACATTGAGTTAATGGTGCAGCGTGTCCATAACACCAAGGTGTAAACATTGAGTTAATGGTGCAGCGTGTCCATAACACCAAGGTGTAAACATTGAGTTAATGGTGCAGCGTGTCCAGAACACCAAGGTATAGACATTGAGTTAATGGTGCAGCGTGTCCATAACACCAAGGTATAAACATTGAGTTAATGGTGCAGCGTGTCCAGAACACCAAGGTAAAAACATTGAGTTAATGGTGCAGCGTGTCCATAACACCAAGGTATAGACATTGAGTTAATGGTGCAGCGTGTCCATAACACCAAGGTATAAACATTGAGTTAATGGTGCAGCGTGTCCATAACACCAAGGTGTAAACATTGAGTTAATGGTGCAGCGTGTCCATAACACCAAGGTGTAAACATTGAGTTAATGGTGCAGAGTGTCCATAACACCAAGGTGTAAACATTGAGTTAATGGTGCAGCGTGTCCATAACACCAAGGTATAGACATTGAGTTAATGGTGCAGCGTGTCCATAACACCAAGGTATAGACATTGAGTTAATGGTGCAGCGTGTCCAGAACACCAAGGTAAAAACATTGAGTTAATGGTGCAGCGTGTCCATAACACCAAGGTGTAAACATTGAGTTAATGGTGCAGCGTGTCCATAACACCAAGGTGTAAACATTGAGTTAATGGTGCAGCGTGTCCATAACACCAAGGTGTAAACATTGAGTTAATGGTGCAGCGTGTCCATAACACCAAGGTGTAAACATTGAGTTAATGGTGCAGCGTGTCCATAACACCAAGGTAAAAACATTGAGTTAATGGTGCAGCGTGTCCAGAACACCAAGTTAAAAACATTGAGTTAATGGTGCAGCGTGTCCATAACACCAAGGTAAAAACATTGAGTTAATGGTGCAGCGTGTCCATAACACCAAGGTAAAAACATTGAGTTAATGGTGCAGCGTGTCCAGAACACCAAGGTATAGACATTGAGTTAATGGTGCAGCGTGTCCATAACACCAAGGTATAGACATTGAGTTAATGGTGCAGTGTGTCCATAACACCAAGGTGTAAACATTGAGTTAATGGTGCAGCGTGTCCATAACACCAAGGTATAGACATTGAGTTAATGGTGCAGTGTGTCCATAACACCAAGGTGTAAACATTGAGTTAATGGTGCAGCGTGTCCATAACACCAAGGTTTAGACATTGAGTTAATGGTGCAGTGTGTCCATAACACCAAGGTGTAAACATTGAGTTAATGGTGCAGTGTGTCCATAACACCAAGGTATAGACATTGAGTTAATGGTTCAGCGTGTCCATAACACCAAGGTGTAAACATTGAGTTAATGGTGCAGCGTGTCCATAACACCAAGGTATAGACATTGAGTTAATGGTGCAGCGTGTCCATAACACCAAGGTAAAAACATTGAGTTAATGGTGCAGCGTGTCCATAACACCAAGGTGTAAACATTGAGTTAATGGTGCAGCGTGTCCATAACACCAAGGTGTAAACATTGAGTTAATGGTGCAGCGTGTCCAGAACACCAAGGTGTAAACATTGAGTTAATGGTGCAGCGTGTCCAGAACACCAAAGTGTAAACATTGAGTTAATGGTGCAGCGTGTCCATAACACCAAGGTGTAAACATTGAGTTAATGGTGCAGCGTGTCCATAACACCAAGGTGTAAACATTGAGTTAATGGTGCAGCGTGTCCATAACACCAAGGTGTAAACATTGAGTTAATGGTGCAGCGTGTCCATAACACCAAGGTGTAAACATTGAGTTAATGGTGCAGCGTGTCCATAACACCAAGGTGTAAACATTGAGTTAATGGTGCAGCGTGTCCATAACACCAAGGTATAGACATTGAGTTAATGGTGCAGCGTGTCCATAACACCAAGGTGTAAACATTGAGTTAATGGTGCAACGTGTCCATAACACCAAGGTGTAAACATTGAGTTAATGGTGCAGCGTGTCCATAACACCAAGGTGTAAACATTGAGTTAATGGTGCAGCGTGTCCATAACACCAAGATATAAACATTGAGTTAATGGTGCAGCGTGTCCATAACACCAAGGTGTAAACATTGAGTTAATGGTGCAGCGTGTCCAGAACACCAAGGTGTAAACATTGAGTTAATGGTGCAGCGTGTCCATAACACCAAGGTGTAAACATTGAGTTAATGGTGCAGCGTGTCCATAACACCAAGGTGTAAACATTGAGTTAATGGTGCAGCGTGTCCAGAACACCAAGGTGTAAACATTGAGTTAATGGTGCAGCGTGTCCATAACACCAAGGTATAAACATTGAGTTAATGGTGCAGCGTGTCCAGAACACCAAGGTGTAAACATTGAGTTAATGGTGCAGCGTGTCCATAACACCATGGTATAAACATTGAGTTAATGGTGCAGTGTGTCCATAACACCAAGGTGTAAACATTGAGTTAATGGTGCAGCGTGTCCATAACACCAAGGTGTAAACATTGAGTTAATGGTGCAGCGTGTCCATAACACCAAGGTGTAGACATTGAGTTAATGGTGCAGCGTGTCCATAACACCAAGGAGTAGACATTGATTTAATGGTGCAGCGTGTCCAGAACACCAAGGAGTAGACATTGAGTTAATGGTGCAGCGTGTCCATAACACCAAGGTGTAAACATTGAGTTAATGGTGCAGCGTGTCCATAACACCAAGGTATAGACATTGAGTTAATGGTGCAGCGTGTCCATAACACCAAGGTAAAAACATTGAGTTAATGGTGCAGCGTGTCCATAACACCAAGGTGTAAACATTGAGTTAATGGTGCAGCGTGTCCATAACACCAAGGTATAGACATTGAGTTAATGGTGCAGCGTGTCCATAACACCAAGGTAAAAACATTGAGTTAATGGTGCAGCGTGTCCATAACACCAAGGTGTAAACATTGAGTTAATGGTGCAGCGTGTCCAGAACACCAAGGTGTAAACATTGAGTTAATGGTGCAGCGTGTCCAGAACACCAAGGTGTAAACATTGAGTTAATGGTGCAGCGTGTCCATAACACCAAGGTGTAAACATTGAGTTAATGGTGCAGCGTGTCCAGAACACCAAGGTGTAAACATTGAGTTAATGGTGCAGCGTGTCCATAACACCAAGGTGTAAACATTGAGTTAATGGTGCAGCGTGTCCATAACACCAAGGTGTAAACATTGAGTTAATGGTGCAGCGTGTCCATAACACCAAGGTGTAAACATTGAGTTAATGGTGCAGCGTGTCCATAACACCAAGGTATAGACATTTAGTTAATGGTGCAGCGTGTCCATAACACCAAGGTGTAAACATTGAGTTAATGGTGCAGCGTGTCCATAACACCAAGGTGTAAACATTGAGTTAATGGTGCAGCGTGTCCATAACACCAAGGTGTAAACATTGAGTTAATGGTGCAGCGTGTCCATAACACCAAGGTATAAACATTGAGTTAATGGTGCAGCGTGTCCATAACACCAAGGTGTAAACATTGAGTTAATGGTGCAGCGTGTCCAGAACACCAAGGTGTAAACATTGAGTTAATAGTGCAGCGTGTCCATAACACCAAGGTGTAAACATTGAGTTAATGGTGCAGCGTGTCCATAACACCAAGGTGTAAACATTGAGTTAATGGTGCAGCGTGTCCAGAACACCAAGGTGTAAACATTGAGTTAATGGTGCAGCGTGTCCATAACACCAAGGTATAAACATTGAGTTAATGGTGCAGCGTGTCCAGAACACCAAGGTGTAAACATTGAGTTAATGGTGCAGCGTGTCCATAACACCAAGGTGTAGACATTGAGTTAATGGTGCAGCGTGTCCATAACACCAAGGAGTAGACATTGATTTAATGGTGCAGCGTGTCCAGAACACCAAGGAGTAGACATTGAGTTAATGGTGCAGCGTGTCCATAACACCAAGGTGTAAACATTGAGTTAATGGTGCAGCGTGTCCATAACACCAAGGTATAAACATTGAGTTAATGGTGCAGCGTGTCCATAACACCAAGGTGTAAACATTGAGTTAATGGTGCAGCGTGTCCAGAACACCAAGGTGTAAACATTGAGTTAATGGTGCAGCGTGTCCATAACACCAAGGTAAAAACATTGAGTTAATGGTGCAGCGTGTCCAGAACACCAAGGTGTAAACATTGAGTTAATGGTGCAGCGTGTCCATAACACCAAGGTGTAAACATTGAGTTAATGGTGCAGCGTGTCCATAACACCAAGGTGTAAACATTGAGTTAATGGTGCAGCGTGTCCATAACACCAAGGTATAGACATTGAGTTAATGGTGCAGCGTGTCCATAACACCAAGGTAAAAACATTGAGTTAATGGTGCAGCGTGTCCATAACACCAAGGTAAAAACATTGAGTTAATGGTGCAGCGTGTCCATAACACCAAGGTAAAAACATTGAGTTAATGGTGCAGCGTGTCCATAACACCAAGGTGTAAACATTGAGTTAATGGTGCAGCGTGTCCAGAACACCAAGGTAAAAACATTGAGTTAATGGTGCAGCGTGTCCATAACACCAAGGTAAAAACATTGAGTTAATGGTGCAGCGTGTCCATAACACCAAGGTAAAAACATTGAGTTAATGGTGCAGCGTGTCCAGAACACCAAGGTAAAAACATTGAGTTAATGGTGCAGCGTGTCCATAACACCAAGGTATAGACATTGAGTTAATGGTGCAGCGTGTCCATAACACCAAGGTAAAAACATTGAGTTAATGGTGCAGCGTGTCCATAACACCAAGGTAAAAACATTGAGTTAATGGTGCAGCGTGTCCATAACACCAAGGTAAAAACATTGAGTTAATGGTGCAGCGTGTCCATAACACCAAGGTATAGACATTGAGTTAATGGTGCAGTGTGTCCATAACACCAAGGTGTAAACATTGAGTTAATGGTGCAGTGTGTCCATAACACCAAGGTATAGACATTGAGTTAATGGTTCAGCGTGTCCATAACACCAAGGTGTAAACATTGAGTTAATGGTGCAGCGTGTCCATAACACCAAGGTATAGACATTGAGTTAATGGTGCAGCGTGTCCATAACACCAAGGTATAGACATTGAGTTAATGGTGCAGCGTGTCCATAACACCAAGGTAAAAACATTGAGTTAATGGTGCAGCGTGTCCATAACACCAAGGTGTAAACATTGAGTTAATGGTGCAGCGTGTCCATAACACCAAGGTGTAAACATTGAGTTAATGGTGCAGCGTGTCCATAACACCAAGGTGTAGACATTGAGTTAATGGTGCAGCGTGTCCATAACACCAAGGTAAAAACATTGAGTTAATGGTGCAGCGTGTCCAGAACACCAAGGTATAGACATTGAGTTAATGGTGCAGCGTGTCCATAACACCAAGGTAAAAACATTGAGTTAATGGTGCAGCGTGTCCATAACACCAAGGTATAGACATTGAGTTAATGGTGCAGCGTGTCCATAACACCAAGGTAAAAACATTGAGTTAATGGTGCAGCGTGTCCATAACACCAAGGTGTAAACATTGAGTTAATGGTGCAGCGTGTCCATAACACCAAGGTGTAAACATTGAGTTAATGGTGCAGCGTGTCCATAACACCAAGGTATAGACATTGAGTTAATGGTGCAGCGTGTCCATAACACCAAGGTAAAAACATTGAGTTAATGGTGCAGCGTGTCCAGAACACCAAGGTATAGACATTGAGTTAATGGTGCAGCGTGTCCATAACACCAAGGTAAAAACATTGAGTTAATGGTGCAGCGTGTCCAGAACACCAAGGTAAAAACATTGAGTTAATGGTGCAGCGTGTCCATAACACCAAGGTATAGACATTGAGTTAATGGTGCAGCGTGTCCATAACACCAAGGTATAAACATTGAGTTAATGGTGCAGCGTGTCCATAACACCAAGGTGTAAACATTGAGTTAATGGTGCAGCGTGTCCATAACACCAAGGTATAGACATTGAGTTAATGGTGCAGCGTGTCCATAACACCAAGGTAAAAACATTGAGTTAATGGTGCAGCGTGTCCAGAACACCAAGGTATAGACATTGAGTTAATGGTGCAGCGTGTCCATAACACCAAGGTAAAAACATTGAGTTAATGGTGCAGCGTGTCCAGAACACCAAGGTAAAAACATTGAGTTAATGGTGCAGCGTGTCCATAACACCAAGGTATAGACATTGAGTTAATGGTGCAGCGTGTCCATAACACCAAGGTATAAACATTGAGTTAATGGTGCAGCGTGTCCATAACACCAAGGTGTAAACATTGAGTTAATGGTGCATCGTGTCCATAACACCAAGGTGTAAACATTGAGTTAATGGTGCAGAGTGTCCATAACACCAAGGTGTAAACATTGAGTTAATGGTGCAGCGTGTCCATAACACCAAGGTATAGACATTGAGTTAATGGTGCAGCGTGTCCATAACACCAAGGTATAGACATTGAGTTAATGGTGCAGCGTGTCCAGAACACCAAGGTAAAAACATTGAGTTAATGGTGCAGCGTGTCCATAACACCAAGGTGTAAACATTGAGTTAATGGTGCAGCGTGTCCATAACACCAAGGTGTAAACATTGAGTTAATGGTGCAGCGTGTCCATAACACCAAGGTGTAAACATTGAGTTAATGGTGCAGCGTGTCCAGAACACCAAGGTAAAAACATTGAGTTAATGGTGCAGTGTGTCCATAACACCAAGGTGTAAACATTGAGTTAATGGTGCAGCGTGTCCATAACACCAAGGTATAGACATTGAGTTAATGGTGCAGTGTGTCCATTACACCAAGGTGTAAACATTGAGTTAATGGTGCAGCGTGTCCATAACACCAAGGTATAGACATTGAGTTAATGGTGCAGTGTGTCCATAACACCAAGGTGTAAACATTGAGTTAATGGTGCAGTGTGTCCATAACACCAAGGTATAGACATTGAGTTAATGGTTCAGCGTGTCCATAACACCAAGGTGTAAACATTGAGTTAATGGTGCAGCGTGTCCATAACACCAAGGTATAGACATTGAGTTAATGGTGCAGCGTGTCCATAACACCAAGGTAAAAACATTGAGTTAATGGTGCAGCGTGTCCATAACACCAAGGTGTAAACATTGAGTTAATGGTGCAGCGTGTCCATAACACCAAGGTGTAAACATTGAGTTAATGGTGCAGCGTGTCCAGAACACCAAGGTGTAAACATTGAGTTAATGGTGCAGCGTGTCCAGAACACCAAGGTGTAAACATTGAGTTAATGGTGCAGCGTGTCCATAACACCAAGGTGTAAACATTGAGTTAATGGTGCAGCGTGTCCAGAACACCAAGGTGTAAACATTGAGTTAATGGTGCAGCGTGTCCATAACACCATGGTGTAAACATTGAGTTAATGGTGCAGCGTGTCCATAACACCAAGGTGTAAACATTGAGTTAATGGTGCAGCGTGTCCATAACACCAAGGTGTAAACATTCAGTTAATGGTGCAGCGTGTCCATAACACCAAGGTATAGACATTGAGTTAATGGTGCAGCGTGTCCATAACACCAAGGTGTAAACATTGAGTTAATGGTGCAGCGTGTCCATAACACCAAGGTGTAAACATTGAGTTAATGGTGCAGCGTGTCCATAACACCAAGGTGTAAACATTGAGTTAATGGTGCAGCGTGTCCATAACACCAAGGTATAAACATTGAGTTAATGGTGCAGCGTGTCCATAACACCAAGGTGTAAACATTGAGTTAATGGTGCAGCGTGTCCAGAACACCAAGGTGTAAACATTGAGTTAATGGTGCAGCGTGTCCATAACACCAAGGTGTAAACATTGAGTTAATGGTGCAGCGTGTCCATAACACCAAGGTGTAAACATTGAGTTAATGGTGCAGCGTGTCCAGAACACCAAGGTGTAAACATTGAGTTAATGGTGCAGCGTGTCCATAACACCAAGGTATAAACATTGAGTTAATGGTGCAGCGTGTCCATAACACCAAGGTGTAAACATTGAGTTAATGGTGCAGCGTGTCCATAACACCAAGGTATAAACATTGAGTTAATGGTGCAGCGTGTCCATAACACCAAGGTGTAAACATTGAGTTAATGGTGCAGCGTGTCCAGAACACCAAGGTGTAAACATTGAGTTAATGGTGCAGCGTGTCCATAACACCAAGGTGTAAACATTGAGTTAATGGTGCAGCGTGTCCATAACACCAAGGTGTAAACATTGAGTTAATGGTGCAGCGTGTCCAGAACACCAAGGTGTAAACATTGAGTTAATGGTGCAGCGTGTCCATAACACCAAGGTATAAACATTGAGTTAATGGTGCAGCGTGTCCAGAACACCAAGGTGTAAACATTGAGTTAATGGTGCAGCGTGTCCATAACACCAAGGTGTAAACATTGAGTTAATGGTGCAGCGTGTCCATAACACCAAGGTGTAGACATTGAGTTAATGGTGCAGCATGTCCATAACACCAAGGAGTAGACATTGATTTAATGGTGCAGCGTGTCCAGAACACCAAGGAGTAGACATTGAGTTAATGGTGCAGCGTGTCCATAACACCAAGGTGTAAACATTGAGTTAATGGTGCAGCGTGTCCATAACACCAAGGTATAAACATTGAGTTAATGGTGCAGCGTGTCCATAACACCAAGGTGTAAACATTGAGTTAATGGTGCAGCGTGTCCAGAACACCAAGGTGTAAACATTGAGTTAATGGTGCAGCGTGTCCATAACACCAAGGTAAAAACATTGAGTTAATGGTGCAGCGTGTCCAGAACACCAAGGTGTAAACATTGAGTTAACGGTGCAGCGTGTCCATAACACCAAGGTGTAAACATTGAGTTAATGGTGCAGCGTGTCCATAACACCAAGGTGTAAACATTGAGTTAATGGTGCAGCGTGTCCATAACACCAAGGTATAGACATTGAGTTAATGGTGCAGCGTGTCCATAACACCAAGGTAAAAACATTGAGTTAATGGTGCAGCGTGTCCATAACACCAAGGTGTAAACATTGAGTTAATGGTGCAGCGTGTCCATAACACCAAGGTAAAAACATTGAGTTAATGGTGCAGCGTGTCCAGAACACCAAGGTAAAAACATTGAGTTAATGGTGCAGCGTGTCCATAACACCAAGGTAAAAACATTGAGTTAATGGTGCAGCGTGTCCATAACACCAAGGTAAAAACATTGAGTTAATGGTGCAGCGTGTCCATAACACCAAGGTATAGACATTGAGTTAATGGTGCAGTGTGTCCATAACACCAAGGTGTAAACATTGAGTTAATGGTGCAGCGTGTTCATAACACCAAGGTATAGACATTGAGTTAATGGTGCAGTGTGTCCATAACACCAAGGTGTAAACATTGAGTTAATGGTGCAGTGTGTCCATAACACCAAGGTATAGACATTGAGTTAATGGTTCAGCGTGTCCATAACACCAAGGTGTAAACATTGAGTTAATGGTGCAGCGTGTCCATAACACCAAGGTATAGACATTGAGTTAATGGTGCAGCGTGTCCATAACACCAAGGTAAAAACATTGAGTTAATGGTGCAGCGTGTCCATAACACCAAGGTGTAAACATTGAGTTAATGGTGCAGCGTGTCCATAACACCAAGGTATAGACATTGAGTTAATGGTGCAGCGTGTCCATAACACCAAGGTAAAAACATTGAGTTAATGGTGCAGCGTGTCCATAACACCAAGGTGTAAACATTGAGTTAATGGTGCAGCGTGTCCATAACACCAAGGTGTAAACATTGAGTTAATGGTGCAGCGTGTCCAGAACACCAAGGTGTAAACATTGAGTTAATGGTGCAGCGTGTCCAGAACACCAAGGTGTAAACATTGAGTTAATGGTGCAGCGTGTCCATAACACCAAGGTGTAAACATTGAGTTAATGGTGCAGCGTGTCCAGAACACCAAGGTGTAAACATTGAGTTAATGGTGCAGCGTGTCCATAACACCAAGGTGTAAACATTGAGTTAATGGTGCAGCGTGTCCATAACACCAAGGTGTAAACATTGAGTTAATGGTGCAGCGTGTCCATAACACCAAGGTGTAAACATTGAGTTAATGGTGCAGCGTGTCCATAACACCAAGGTATAGACATTGAGTTAATGGTGCAGCGTGTCCATAACACCAAGGTGTAAACATTGAGTTAATGGTGCAGCGTGTCCATAACACCAAGGTGTAAACATTGAGTTAATGGTGCAGCGTGTCCATAACACCAAGGTGTAAACATTGAGTTAATGGTGCAGCGTGTCCATAACACCAAGGTATAAACATTGAGTTAATGGTGCAGCGTGTCCATAACACCAAGGTGTAAACATTGAGTTAATGGTGCAGCGTGTCCAGAACACCACGGTGTAAACATTGAGTTAATGGTGCAGCGTGTCCATAACACCAAGGTGTAAACATTGAGTTAATGGTGCAGCGTGTCCATAACACCAAGGTGTAAACATTGAGTTAATGGTGCAGCGTGTCCAGAACACCAAGGTGTAAACATTGAGTTAATGGTGCAGCGTGTCCATAACACCAAGGTATAAACATTGAGTTAATGGTGCAGCGTGTCCAGAACACCAAGGTGTAAACATTGAGTTAATGGTGCAGCGTGTCCATAACACCAAGGTATAAACATTGAGTTAATGGTGCAGCGTGTCCATAACACCAAGGTATAAACATTGAGTTAATGGTGCAGCGTGTCCATAACACCAAGGTGTAAACATTGAGTTAATGGTGCAGCGTGTCCATAACACCAAGGTGTAGACATTGAGTTAATGGTGCAGCGTGTCCATAACACCAAGGAGTAGACATTGATTTAATGGTGCAGCGTGTCCAGAACACCAAGGAGTAGACATTGAGTTAATGGTGCAGCGTGTCCATAACACCAAGGTGTAAACATTGAGTTAATGGTGCAGCGTGTCCATAACACCAAGGTATAAACATTGAGTTAATGGTGCAGCGTGTCCATAACACCAAGGTGTAAACATTGAGTTAATGGTGCAGCGTGTCCAGAACACCAAGGTGTAAACATTGAGTTAATGGTGCAGCGTGTCCATAACACCAAGGTAAAAACATTGAGTTAATGGTGCAGCGTGTCCAGAACACCAAGGTGTAAACATTGAGTTAATGGTGCAGCGTGTCCATAACACCAAGGTGTAAACATTGAGTTAATGGTGCAGCGTGTCCATAACACCAGGGTGTAAACATTGAGTTAATGGTGCAGCGTGTCCATAACACCAAGGTATAGACATTGAGTTAATGGTGCAGCGTGTCCATAACACCAAGGTATAAACATTGAGTTAATGGTGCAGCGTGTCCATAACACCAAGGTATAAACATTGAGTTAATGGTGCAGCGTGTCCATAACACCAAGGTATAAACATTGAGTTAATGGTGCAGCGTGTCCAGAACACCAAGGTGTAAACATTGAGTTAATGGTGCAGCGTGTCCATAACACCAAGGTATAAACATTGAGTTAATGGTGCAGTGTGTCCATAACACCAAGGTATAAACATTGAGTTAATGGTGCAGCGTGTCCATAACACCAAGGTGTAAACATTGAGTTAATGGTGCAGCGTGTCCATAACACCAAGGTGTAGACATTGAGTTAATGGTGCAGCGTGTCCATAACACCAAGGAGTAGACATTGATTTAATGGTGCAGCATGTCCAGAACACCAAGGAGTAGACATTGAGTTAATGGTGCAGCGTGTCCATAACACCAAGGTGTAAACATTGAGTTAATGGTGCAGCGTGTCCATAACACCAAGGTATAAACATTGAGTTAATGGTGCAGCGTGTCCATAACACCAAGGTGTAAACATTGAGTTAATGGTGCAGCGTGTCCAGAACACCAAGGTGTAAACATTGAGTTAATGGTGCAGCGTGTCCATAACACCAAGGTGTAAACATTGAGTTAATGGTGCAGCGTGTCCATAACACCAAGGTGTAAACATTGAGTTAATGGTGCAGCTTGTCCATAACACCAAGGTATAAACATTGAGTTAATGGTGCAGCGTGTCCATAACACCAAGGTGTAAACATTGAGTTAATGGTGCAGCGTGTCCAGAACACCAAGGTGTAAACATTGAGTTAATGGTGCAGCGTGTCCATAACACCAAGGTGTAAACATTGAGTTAATGGTGCAGCGTGTCCATTACACCAAGGTGTAAACATTGAGTTAATGGTGCAGCGTGTCCATAACACCAAGGTAAAAACATTGAGTTAATGGTGCAGCGTGTCCAGAACACCAAGGTGTAAACATTGAGTTAATGGTGCAGCGTGTCCATAACACCAAGGTGTAAACATTGAGTTAATGGTGCAGCGTGTCCATAACACCAAGGTGTAAACATTGAGTTAATGGTGCAGCGTGTCCATAACACCAAGGTATAGACATTGAGTTAATTGTGCAGCGTGTCCATAACACCAAGGAGTAGACATTGATTTAATGGTGCAGCATGTCCAGAACACCAAGGAGTAGACATTGAGTTAATGGTGCAGCGTGTCCAGAACACCAAGGTGTAAACATTGAGTTAATGGTGCAGCGTGTCCATAACACCAAGGTGTAGACATTGAGTTAATGGTGCAGCGTGTCCATAACACCAAGGAGTAGACATTGATTTAATGGTGCAGCATGTCCAGAACACCAAGGAGTAGACATTGAGTTAATGGTGCAGCGTGTCCATAACACCAAGGTATGTCCATAGGCCCACGGCGGGGGTTCTGTAAATGATGCTCCCAAGGTAGAGTTATGGACAGTGTCAACGAAGCGATTGCTTTCTGTGTACTGGTGTTTATTCATGTATCCTTTCCCCTCATGTTAATGCTTGTTGCCCTTTCCCCTCATGTTAATGCTTGTTGCCCTTTTCCCTCATGTTAATGCTTGTTGCCCTTTCCCCTCATGTTAATGCTTGTTGCCCTTTCCCCTCATGTTAATGCTTGTTGTCCTTTCCCCTCATGTTAATGCTTGTTGTCCTTTCCCCTCATGTTAATGCTTGTTGTCCTTTCCCCTCATGTTGATGCTTGTTGTCCTTTTCCCTCATGTTAATGCTTGTTGTCCTTTTCCCTCATGTTAATGCTTGTTGTCCTTTCCCCTCATGTTAATGCTTGTTGTCCTTTCCCCTCATGTTGATGCTTGTTTGATGAAAATGCTTGTAAGTAATTTCCTATTAGGTTTCTACCACTGTTCCTTAAATAATACAGACATGTTTTGGTACCCTTCCCCAGATCTGTACCTCGACACAATCCTGTCTCGGAGCCCTACAGACAATTCCTTCGACCTCATGGCTTGGTTTTTGCTCTGACATGCACTGTCAACTGGGACCTTATATTGACAGGTGTGTGCCTTTCCAAATCATGTCCAATCAATTGAATTTACCACAGATGGACTCCAATCAAGTTGTAGAAACATCTCAAGGATGATGTAAGGATGATGCTCCTGTAAGTCGCTCTGGATAAGAGCGTCTGCTAAATGACCAAAATGTAAATGTTAATGTAATGATCAATGGAAACAGGATGCACAAATTTGCAAAACATTCTATACACCTGTTTTCGCTTTGTCATTTTGGGGTATTGTGTGTAGTTTGCTGAGGAAATCTTTATATTTAATCCATTTTAGAATAAGGCTGTAATGTAACAAAATGTGGAAAAAGTCAAGGGTTCTGAATACTTTCCGAAGGCACTGTACAGTTCCATAAAGTGAGTGTGGAAGAGGTGAAAAAATTATTGTTGTCTATCAACAATGACAAGCCACCGGGGTCTGACAACTTGGATGGAAAATTACTGAGGATAATAGCGGACGATATTGCCACTCCTATTTGACATATCTTAAATTTAAGCCTACTAGAAAGTGTGCGCCCTCAGGCCTGGAGGGAAGCAAAAGTAATTCCGCTACCTAAGAATAGGTGACTAAACTGCTTGGAATAACCCTGGATTGTAAACTGTCATGGTCAAAACATATTAATACAACAGTAGCTAAGATGGGGAGAGGTCTGTTCATAATAAAGCGTTGCTCTACCTTCTTAACAACACTATCAACAAGGCAGGTCCTACAGGCCCTATTTTTGTCGCACCTGGACTACTGTTCAGTTGTGTGGTCAGGTGTCACAAAAAGGGAAAAATTGCAATTAGCTCAGAACAGAGCAGCACGGCTGGCCCTTCGATGTACACAGAGCGCTAACATTAATAATATGCATGTCAATCTCTCCTGGCTCAAAGTGGAGGAGAGATTGACTTCATCACTACTTGTATTTGTGAGAGGTATTGACATGTTGAATGAACCGAGCTGTCTGTTTGAACTACTGGCGCACAGCTCAGACACCCACGCATACCCCACAAGACATGCCACCAGAGGTCTCTTCACAGTCCCCAAGTCCAGAACAGACTATGGGAGGCGCACAGTACTACATAGAGCCATGACTACATGGAACTCTATTCCACATCAGGTAACTGATGCAAGCAGTAAAATTTGATTTAAAAAACAGATAAAAATACACCTTATGACCATAACTCTATCCTCCTGATTCCTGCTTATAAGCAAAAACTAAAGCAGGAAGCACCAGTGACTCGGTTAATAAAAAAGTGTTCAGATGACGCAGATGCTAAGCTACAGGACTGTTTTGCTAGCACAGACTGGAACATGTTCCGGGATTCTTCAGACAGCATTGAGGAGTACACCACATCAGTCACTGGCTTCATCAATAAGTGCATCGATGATGTCGTCCCCACAGTGACCGTACTTACATACCCCAACCAGAAGCCATGAATTACAGGAAACATCCGCACTGAGCTAAAGGGTAGAGCTGCCGCTTTCAAGGAGCGGGACTCTAACCCGGACGCTTATATGAAATCCCGCTATGCCCTCCGACGAACCATCAAACAGGCAAAGAGTCAATACAGGACTAAGATTGAATCGTACTACACCGGCTCTGACGCTCGTCAGATGTGGCAGGGCTTGAAAACTATTACAGACTACAAAGGGAAGCACAGCCGCGAGCTGCCCAGTGACACAAGACTGGGCTCGCTTCTATGCTCGCTTCGAGGCAAGCAACACTGAAGCATGCATGAGAGCACCAGCTGTTCTGGATGACTATGTGATCACGCTCTCCGTAGCCGATGTGAGTAAGACTTTTAAGCAGGTCAATATTCACAAGGCCGCAGGGCCAGACGGATTACCAGGACCTGTACTCCGAGCATGTGCTGACCAACTGGCAAGTGTCTTCACTGACATTTTCAACATGTCCCTGACTGAGTTTGTAATACCAACATGTTTCAAGCAGACCACCATAGTCCCCGTGCCCAAGGACACTAAGGTAACCTGCCTAAATGACTACCGACCCGTAGCACTGACGTCTGTAGCCATGAAGTGCTTTGAAAGGCTGGTCATGGCTCACATCAACACCATTATCCCAGAAACCTTAGACCCACTCCAATTTGCATACCGCCCCAACAGATCCACAGATGATGCAATCTCTATTGCACTCCACAATGCCCTTTCCCACCTGGACAAGAGGAACACCTACGTGAGAATGCTATTCATTGACTACAGCTCAGCATTCAACACCATAGTGCCCTCAAAGCTCATCACTAAGCTAAGGATCCTGGGACTAAACACCTCCCTCTGCAACTGGATCCTGGACTTCCTGACGGGCCGCCCCCAGGTGGTAAGGGTAGGTAACAACACATCTGCCACACTGATCCTCAACAACGGGGCCCCTCAGGGGTGGGTGCTCAGTCCCCTCCTGTACTCCCTGTTCACCCATGACTGCATGGCCAGGCACGACTCCAACACCATCATTAAGTTTGCCGACGACACAACAGTGGTAGGCCTGATCACCGACAACGATGAGACAGCCTATAGGGAGGAGGTCAGAGACCTGGCCGTGTGGTGCCAGGATAACAACCTCTCCCTCAACGTGACCAAGACAAAGGAGATGATTGTGGACTACAGGAAAAAAAAGAGGACTGAGCACGGCCCCATTCTCATCGACGGGGCTGTAGTGGAACCGGTTGAGAGCTTCAAGTTCCTTGGTGTCCACATCACCAACAAACTATCATGGTCCAAACACACCAAGACAGTCGTGAAGAGGGCACGACAAAGACTATTCCCCCTCAGGAGACTGAAAAGATTTGGCATGGGTCCTCAGATCCTCAAAAAATTATACAGCTGCACCATCGAGAGCATCCTGACTGGTTGCATCACCACCTGGTATGGAAACTGCTTGGCCTCCGACCGCAAGGCACTACAGAGGGTAGTGCGTACGGCCCAGTATATCACTGGGGCCAAGCTTCCTGCCATCCAGGACCTCTATACAAGGCGGTGTCAGAGGAAGGCCCTCAAAATTGTCAAAGACTCCAGCCACCCTAGTCATAGACTGTTCTCTCTGCTACCGCACGGCAAGTGGTACCGGAGTGCCAAGTCTAGGTCCAAAAGACTTCTCAACAGCTTCTACCCCCAAGCCATAAGACTCCTGAACAGCTAATCATGGCTACCAAGGACTATTTGCACTGCCCCCCCCCACCCCATCCTTTTTACGCTGCTGCTACTCTGTTAAGTATTTATGCATAGTCACTTTAACTCTACCCACATGTACATATTACTTCAACTAGCCAGTGCCCCCACACATTGACTCTGCACCGGTACCCCCCTGTATATATAGCCTCCCTACTGTTATTTTATTTTACTTCTGCTCTTTTTTCCTCAACACTTTTTTGTTGTTGTTTTATTTTACTTTTTTATTAAAAATAAATGCACTGTTGGTTAAGGGCTGTCAGTAAGCATTTCACTGTAATGTCTGCACCTGTTGTATTCGGTGCATGTGGCCAATTCAATTTGATTTGATTTATATCAAGAGATATAGATGCAGAGTAACAGATGCAGAGTAACATATGCAGAGTAATAGATGCAGAGTAACAGATGCAGAGTAACAGATGCTAATAGATGCAGAGTAGTAGATACAGAGTAATAGATACAGAGTAATAGATACAGAGTAATAGATGCAGAGTAATAGATACAGAGTAATATATGCTAATAGATACAGAGTAATAGATGCTAATAGATGCAGAGTAATAGATGCTAATAGATGCAGAGTAATAGATGCTAATAGATGCAGAGTAATATATGCAGAGTAACAGATGCAAAGTAACAGATGCAGAGTAATAGATACAGAGTAATAGATACAGAGTAATATATGCTAATAGATACAGAGTAATATATACAGAGTAATAGATGCAGAGTAATAGATGCTAATAGATACAGAGTAATAGATACAGAGTAATAGATGCAGAGTAATAGATGCAGAGTAATAGATACAGAGTAATAGATACAGAGTAATAGATACAGAGTAATATATGCTAATAGATACAGATTAATATATACAGAGTAATAGATGCAGAGTAATAGATGCTAACATATGCAGAGTAATAGATACAGAGTAATAGATGCAGAGTAATAGATGCAGAGTAATAGATGCAGAGTAATAGATACAGAGTAATAGATGCAGAGTAATATATGCTAATAGATACAGAGTAATAGATACAGAGTAATAGATGCAGAGTAATAGTTGCAGAGTAATAGATACAGAGTAATAGATGCAGATTAATAGATGCAGAGTAATAGATACATAGTAATAGATGCAGATTAATAGATGCAGAGTAACAGATACAGAGTAATAGATGCAGATTAATAGATGCAGAGTAATAGATACAGAGTAACAGATACCGAGTTATAGATACAGAGTAATAGATGCAGATTAATATATGCTAATAGATGCAGAGTAATAGATGCTAATAGATGCAGAGTAACAGATGCAGAGTAATAGATACAGAGTAATAGATACAGAGTAATATATGCTAATAGATACAGATTAATATATACAGAGTAACAGATGCAGAGTAATAGATGCAGAGTAATAGATGCAGAGTAATAGATGCGGAGTAATAGATACATAGTAATAGATGCAGAGTAATAGATAAAGAGTAATAGATGCAGAGTAATAGATAGAGTAATAGATGCAGAGTAATATATACAGAGTAACAGATGCGGAGTAATAGATACAGAGTAATAGATGCAGAGTAATAGATGCTAACATATGCAGAGTAATAGATACAGAGTAATAGATACAGAGTAATAGATACAGAGTAACAGACGCAGAGTAATAGATGCAGAGTAATAGATGCGGAGTAATAGATACATAGTAATAGATACAGAGTAATAGATAAAGAGTAATAGATGCAGAGTAATAGATACAGAGTAATAGATGCAGAGTAATAGATACAGAGTAACAGATGCGGAGTAATATATACAGAGTAATAGATGCAGAGTAATAGATGCTAACATATGCAGAGTAATAGATACAGAGTAATAGATACAGAGTAATAGATACAGAGTAATAGATACAGAGTAATAGATGCAGAGTAATAGATACAGAGTAATAGATACAGAGTAATAGATGCAGAGTAATAGATGCAGAGTAATAGATAAAGAGTAATAGATGCAGAGTAATAGATACAGAGTAATAGATGCAGAGTAATAGATACAGAGTAACAGATGCGGAGTAATAGATACAGAGTAATAGATGCAGAGTAATAGATGCTAACATATGCAGAGTAATAGATACAGAGTAATAGATACAGAGTAATAGATACAGAGTAATAGATGCAGAGTAACAGATGCGGAGTAATAGATGCAGAGTAATAGATGCAGAGTAATAGATACAGAGTAATAGATACAGAGTAATAGATGCTAACATATGCAGAGTAATAGATACAGAGTAATAGATACAGAGTAATAGATGCTAACATATGCAGAGTAATAGATACAGAGTAATAGATACAGAGTAATAGATGCAGAGTAATAGATGCAGAGTAATAGATGCAGAGTAATAGATGCAGAGTAATAGATACAGAGTAACAGATGCGGAGTAATAGATGCAGAGTAATAGATGCAGAGTAATAGATACAGAGTAATAGATGCAGAGTAATAGATACAGAGTAATAGATGCAGAGTAATAGATACAGAGTAATAGATGCAGAGTAATAGATACAGAGTAATATATACAGAGTAATAGATGCAGAGTAATAGATGCAGAGTAATAGATACAGACTAATAGATGCAGAGTAATAGATGCAGAGTAATAGATACCGAGTAATCGATGTAGAGTAATATATGCAGAGTAATAGATGCAGAGTAACAGATACCGAGTAATCGATGTAGAGTAATAGATGCAGAGTAACAGATACCGAGTTATAGATACAGAGTAATATATGCTAATAGATGCAGAGTAACATATGCAGAGTAACAGATGCAGAGTAATAGATGTTAATATATGCAGAGTAATAGATACAGAGTAATAGATACAGAGTAACAGATGCAGAGTAACAGATACAGAGTAATAGATGCAGAGTAATAGATGCAGAGTAACAGATACAGAGTAATATATGCAGAGTAACAGATACAGAGTAATAGATGCAGAGTAATAGATGCAGAGTAATATATGCAGAGTAACAGATACAGAGTAATAGATGCAGAGTAATAGATGCAGAGTAACAGATACAGAGTAATAGATGCAGAGTAATAGATGCAGAGTAATAGATGCAGAGTAATAGTCTGTTCTGGACTTCAGGGAACCCCTAGACGCTTCAGGGAACCCCTAGACGCTTCAGGGAACCCCTAGACGCTTCAGGGAACCCCTAGACGCTTCAGGGAACCCCTAGACGCTTCAGGGAACCAACGAGATGATAACACAATATACAGAACTTAGTAAAATAATAGTCTATAGAATTATGCCGAAATACAGAAAATACTAGATTATTGGTCATTTCTTATCCGATAACTTACTTTGCTTTCACTGTAAAATAGCTAGCTACGTCCAAATAAGCAGTTATGTTTATTTGTACTAATAGCACGAACTCCGAGAGCATTGAGCTGAGATTCAGAAGGGGCGTGGCATTGGAGTTCGATGCACCATGAGTTTGTGCTGAAAGACTGGGTTGCACAGGCCCCATTCACAGCCTGATCAACTCTATGTGAAGGAGAGGTGTCGTGCTGCATGAGGCAAATGGTGGTCACACCAGATACTGACTGGTTTTCTGATCCACGCCCCTACCTTTTTTTAAAGGTATTTGTGACCAACAGATGCAGATCTGTATTCCCAGTCATGTGAAATCCATAGATTAGGGTCTAACTAATTTATTTCAATTGACGGATTTCCTTTAACTCAGTAAAATAGTTGACATTTTTGTATGTTGCGTTTATATTTCTGTTCATCGTAGTATCAGATTCCTTTTGAATTTCACCTTGTTTTTCTTCTGTAAAGTAGATATGGTATTAGACTAGGTATGGTAACATCCTACATTTGTCTTAGACAATGATTTATATAACCCAAACATTTCTGTTTGAAATGACATAACTCAGACATGAATTATTAACCAAATCAGTTTATTATGCATGAATAATCCCTTGCCTCGGTCCCTCTCTGCAGACACATACCCAACATTAGATACATGGCTTGACAGGAATTCAGCATAGTTCACCATTGTTGCACATGCTTTAATAAAATGATAGATATATTTACAAGATAAGCGACTTCTCTCCCAAATTTGAACATTCCCCGATCTCACCCCACAGCACTTTCAACATTCCTTTCGAAATTCACCCACGTTTAAAAATAACTAAAAAACAAACTTGGGGCTTTTGGCCAATACAACACAGAAATATATGGAGTTCATCATTAACTACATAAATATGGCAGTAACACGGAGGTCTATATATATATATATATACACACACACAAGGTTGTGATGTGGGGAGTCTCTCTGCCAGTCTGTGATTTGGGGAGTCTCTCTCAGACCAGAGCATGCCTTCGTCTGATACCTCTAAAGCAGACTGCTCTTTCGAACACCTCCAAGATAAAGAACTAAACAACATGGGTACAATAGTTTTACAAATCTCCCCTTTATTTTTTTGGGACTGGTCAGGATTTTAGTAGTATAAAACAAAATAAGGCACAATTAATACTTTGACCATTTAATGTCCAGGGGATTGTACAGACATCCAGTAGTGTGGATTGGAAATGGTCGATTGATTAGAACTGTCTGTCAGCTGACCTTCCCTTTGTATTCCCAATCAATCTGAGTGATTCTAAATATGTTGTGGCAAGGACCCCCCCCCCCCCACACACACAAATATATTCACATGAACCCCACAAACTGAATGACATGGAACCCCACAAACTGAATGACATGTTGACAAAGAGAACCTAGTAGAGTACACCAACACAGGAAACAGAAACATACCACTCCCCTCCCATTGCCTTTGGTTAGGCACTGCCTTTTCAATTGGGGAAATAAAGTGAAACAAATATTTTTCTCTTCAACAAAAGTCCCACAGGCAATCGATTAATTGATTGATAAGCTTCAAACGAATGCTAAAGCAGTTGAGGTGTGAGGGGAGGGAAAGCTGTCCTTTCCACCTAGTCTTCTCTGACTAGCACAACCTCCTCTCAGCTTGACAACCACTACACTTCACATGAAGAGAACAGTGACATCACAAGGAAAACTCTAGCAAATGTTTTGTTTCTTTTTCAAATATACTATCAGCACAAAACCCAGACAAGTTAATGTCATTCAAATCCCCCTGAAAGTCTGTCATCATTGGTTTCTGTTGGTAGTGATCTGTATGGTGGAGGGGAGGAGTCAGTCCAAAGCCCGCCCACTGGGCCATCCAATCAGAGGAGGATGAATGGTCGGGGAGGGAGGAGAGTTGGGAAGGGCAGCGGAGGGAGGAGGGCTGGGGAGGGAGGGAGGAGGGCTGGGTGGGGAGGGGAGGAGGGCTGGGTGGGGCGGGGCAGAGGGCTGGGGGGAGGGCAGAGGGCTGGGGAGGGCAGAGGGAGGGCAGAGGGCTGGGGAGGGGGGAGGGCTGGGGAGGGAGGGAGGAGGGCTGGGTGGGGTGGGGAGGGCAGAGGGCTGGGGAGGGAGGGAGGAGGGCTGGGGAGGGGGGAGGGCAGAGGGCTGGGGAGGGCTGGGGAGGGGGGAGGGGAGGGGGGAGGGCTGGGGAGGGGGGAGGGGAGGGCAGAGGGCTGGGGAGGGGGGAGGGCTGGGGAGGGCTGGGGAGGGGGGAGGGCTGGGGAGGGGGGAGGGGGGAGGGCTGGGGAGGGGGGAGGGCAGAGGGCTGGGGAGGGACAGGTGGGCGCTGTCAGCTGTTTGGGTCCTGGCTTTGGTTGGTGGTGTGAACAGAACCGAACAGGGCAAAGTTCAGTCATGTTTCAGATGGTCCTTGATGTCCTCCTCATCCGTGTATTCTGACGGCTCATCCCCGGGCTTTAACAGCCGCCCAACATAATCATATTTTTCTGTAATGAGAGATCACAGGGGTCAAATCAAACTGCACTCTAAATCCTTATCTTCAAGGGGCATCAATATACCCATACATATCCTACATCTGTCTTTATTACATTTATATTGTAGTCATTTAGCAGACGCTCTTATCCAGAGCCACTTACAGTTAGTGAGTGCATACATTTTCTCATACTGGCCCCCCGTGGGAATCGAACCCACAACCCTGGCGTTGCAAGCACCATGCTCTACCAACTGAGCTACACGGGACTACTTTATATCCAAACATATCCTACATATATCTTTATAGTCACCTGTAGCTCAGTTGGTAGAGCATGGCGCTTGCAATGCCAGGGTTGTGGGTTCGATTCCCACGGGGAGCCAGTATGAAAATGTATGCACTCACTAACTGTAAGTCGCTCTGGATAAGAGCGTCTGCTAAATGACTAAAATGTAAATAACCATACATATCCTACATAATAATATAATAATAATAATATGCCATTTAGCAGACGCTTTTATCCAAAGCGACTTACAGTCATGTGTGCATACATTTTTACGTATGGGTGGTCCCGGAAATCGAACCCACTACCCTGGCGTTACAAGCACCATGCTCTACCAATTGAGCTACAGAGGACCACATATACCTACATCTTTATATCATACATAACCTACATATATCATTATATCCAACATATATCATTATATCCAAACATATCTCTTTATATCCAAACATATCTCTTTATATCCATACATATCCAAACATATATCTTTATATCCAAACATATATCTTTATATCCAAACATATATCTTTATATCCAAACATATATCTTTATATCCAAACATATCCTACATATCTCTTTATATCCAAACATATCTCTTTATATCCTAACATATCTCTTTATATCCATACATATATCTTTATATCCTAACATATCTCTTTATATCCTAACATATCTCTTTATATCCTAACATATATATTTATATCCATACATATATCTTTATATCCTAACATATATCTTTATATCCAAACATATCTCTTTATATCCTAACATATATCTTTATATCCTAACATATCTCTTTATATCCTAACATATCTCTTTATATCCATACATATATCTTTATATCCATACATATATCTTTATATCCTAACATATATCTTTATATCCAAACATATATCTTTATATCCAAACATATATCTTTATATCCTACATATATCTTTATATCCAAACATATCTCTTTATATCCTAACATATATATTTATATCCTAACATATATATTTATATCCATACATATATCTTTATATCCTAACATATATCTTTATATCCTAACATATATCTTTATATCCTACATACAGTGCATTCGGAAAGTATTCAGACCACTTGACTTTTTCCACATTTTGTTACGTTACAGCCTTGTCATTATGGGGTATAGTGTGTAGATTGATGAGGAAAAAAATTAATCTAATCCATTTTAAAATAAGGCTGTAACAAAATGTGAAAAATGTCAAGGGGTCTGAATACTTTCCGAATGCACTGTATAGTGTATATATTCCATACCCTAACATATATATTTCATATCCTACATATATATTTCACATCCTAAAATATATACTGAACAAAAATATAAACTTGTAAAGTGTTGGTCCCATGTTTCATGAGCTGAAGTAAAAGATCTCAGAAATGTTCCAGACGCACAAAAAGCCTATTTTGCTCATATTTTGTTCACAAATGTGTTTACTTCCATGTTAGTGAGCATTTCTCCTTTACCGTGAGTCCATCCTCCTGACAGGTGTGGCATATCAAGAAGCTGATTAAACAGCATGATCATTACACAGGTGCACCTTGTGCTGGGGACAATAAAAGGCCTCGAAAATGTGCGGTTTTGTCACACAACACAATGCCACAGATGTCTCAAGTTGAGGGAGCATGCAATTGGCTTGCTGACTGCAGGAATGCCCACCAGAGCTGTTGCCAGATAATTGAATGTTAATTGCTCAACCATAAGTCACCTCCAACGTCGTTTTAGAGAATTTGGCAGTACGTCCAACCGGCCACACAACCGCAGACCACGTGTTACCACGCCAGCCCAGGACCTCCACATCCGGCTTCTTCACCTGCGGGACCGTCTGAGACCAGCCACCCAGACAGCTGATGAAACTGAGGAGTATTTCTGTCTATAATAAAGCCTTTTTGTGCGGAAAAACTCATTCTGATTGACTGGGAGGGCATAGGCCCACCCACTGGGGAGCCAGGCCCACCCATGGCTGCGACCTGCCCAGTCATGTGACATCCCATAGATTAGGGCCTAATTTATTTATTTCAATTGACTGATTTCCTTATATGAAATCATTGAAATTGTTGCATGTTGCATTTATATTTTTGTTCAGTATATATTTCATATTCTACATATCATTCATATCCTACATATATATTTCATATCTTACCCATGAACTGCATCTCCCACTCTCTGACTGACTCCATCTGAACAGCGTTGAGGTCTGACAGGTCATCGTACTCCTCCCTCAGGGCATCTTTCTCCAAACAGAATGTGGCCAGACCCCTCGATGCATCCCGGCCCGCAAAGATACCATATGGACCTTCTGTAGGGAGAGAGACAGTTCAGTAAACAGAATCTACTCCTACTGCATCTAACTGTATGGTTCAGTTCTAGAAAGACTGTCTATAGGGAGAGGCATAGTGCAGTTAACAGAATATGGTTCTACTAAAGAAATGAGTTTTGACCCGACAAGATTCACAGTACTAGAGTTAGGGTTAGGGTTAGGGTACTAGGGTTAGGGTACTAGGGTTAGGGTACTAGCCTGGCTGACACGTGACTACACACACGGCGACCCACGTGACTACACACACGGCGACCCACGTGACTACACACACGGCGACCCACGTGACTAGTGACTACACACAGGGCGACCCACGTGACTAGTCACTACACATGGCGACCCACGTGACTAGTGACTACACACACGGCGACCCACGTGACTAGTGGCGACCCACGTGACTACACACAGGGCGACCCACGTGACTAGTCACAACACACGCGACGACCCACGTGACTAGTTACAACACACGCGACGACCCACGTGACTAGTCACAACACACGCGACGACCCACGTGACTAGTCACTACACACGGCGACCCACGTGACTAGTGACTACACACGCGACGACCCACGTGACTAGTCACTACACACTGCGACCCACGTGACTAGTGACTACACACACAGCGACCCACGTGACTAGTGACTACACACACGGCGACCCACGTGACTAGTCACTACACACAGGGCGACCCACGTGACTAGTGACTACACACACGACGACCCACGTGACTAGTCACTACACGCGACGACCCACGTGACTAGTGACTACACACACGGCGACCCACGTGACTAGTGACTACACACACGACGACCCACGTGACTAGTCACTACACATGGCGACCCACGTGACTAGTGACTACACACACGGCGACCCACGTGACTAGTGACTACACACACGACGACCCACGTGACTAGTCACTACACATGGCGACCCACGTGACTAGTGACTACACACACGGCGACCCACGTGACTAGTGGCGACCCACGTGACTACACACAGGGCGACCCACGTGACTAGTCACAACACACGCGACGACCCACGTGACTAGTTACAACACACGCGACGACCCACGTGACTAGTCACAACACACGCGACGACCCACGTGACTAGTCACTACACACGGCGACCCACGTGACTAGTGACTACACACGCGACGACCCACGTGACTAGTCACTACACACTGCGACCCACGTGACTAGTGACTACACACACAGCGACCCACGTGACTAGTGACTACACACACGGCGACCCACGTGACTAGTCACTACACACAGGGCGACCCACGTGACTAGTCACAACACACGCGACGACCCACGTGACTAGTCACTACACACAGCGACCCACGTGACTAGTGACTACACACACGGCGACCCACGTGACTAGTCACAACCCACGTGACTAGTGACTACACACACAACGACCCACGTGACTAGTCACTACACACGGCGACCCACGTGACTAGTGACTACACACACGGTGACCCACGTGACTAGTGACTACACACGGCGACCCACGTTACTAGTGACTACACACAGGGCGACCCACGTGACTAGTCACAACACACGCGACGACCCACGCGACTAGTCACAACCCACGTGACTAGTGACTACACACACGGCGACCCACGTGACTAGTGACTACACACACGACGACCCACGTGACTAGTCACTACACGGCGACCCACGTGACTAGTGACTACACACAGGGCGACCCACGTGACTAGTCACAACACACGCGACGACCCACGTGACTAGTGACTACACACACGGCGACCCACGTGACTAGTGACTACACACAGGGCGACCCACGTGACTAGTCACAACACACGCGACGACCCACGTGACTAGTGACTACACACACGGCGACCCACATGACTAGTGACTACACACACGACGACCCACGTGACTAGTCACTACACACGGCGACCCACGTGACTAGTCACAACACACGCGACGACCCACGTGACTAGTGACTACACACACGGCGACCCACATGACTAGTGACTACACACAGGGCGACCCACGTGACTAGTGACTACACACACGGCGACCCACATGACTAGTGACTACACACACGACGACCCACGTGACTAGTGACTACACACAGGGCGACCCACATGACTAGTGACTACACACAGGGCGACCCACGTGACTAGTGACTACACACACGGCGACCCACATGACTAGTGACTACACATGGTGACCCACGTGACTAGTGACTACACACGGCGACCCACGTGACTAGTGACTACACACGGCGACCCACGTGACTAGTGACTACACACAGCGACCCACATGACTACACACAGCGACCCACGTGACTCCACACATGGCACTCTGTGTGCGGCGGCCCACGTGACTACACAGCGACCCACACGACTACAGTGACTCCATACACGGCGACCAACGTGACTCCACACAGCAACTCACGTGACTAAACAGCAACCCACGTGACTCCACACTGCAACCCACGTGACTACACACACACACACACACACACACACACAGCTACACACGGCACCCAATGTGACACCACACACAGCGACCCGCGTGACACCACACACAGCGACCCGCGTGACACCACACACAGCGACCCGCGTGACTACAGTGACTACACACGGCTGCCCACGTGACTAAACAGCAACCCACGGGACTCCACACACGGCGACACACTTGACTAGACTAAACAGCGGCCCACGTGACTGCACACATGGCAACCCTTGTTACTCCATACACACAGCGACCCACGTGATTCCACACATCGTGACCCACATGACTACAGTGACTCCACACATGGCGACCCACGTGACTACACAGCAACACACGTGACTACACAGCTGTGACTCACTGGTCTGCGTTTTCCTCAATAGTTATCATATGCATGCTATTTGCATGCGGAACACCCCACATGCTTCCTCGTTAATTTGCTACGCCCCCACTAGAGGTAAACCAGCCAAGCTAAAGTTAGCTAGACTAGCAAACTGTAGAGGAAAAGGATATAGCGACGACTCTGCCACATAGCAATGACCAATTTTGGGATTTCATTCAAATAGGAGCAACTTGAAGCATTTCAAGCCTTTGTGCGAGGGGAGGATGTATTGGCGGTCTTGCCAACGAGCTTTGGGGAAAAGACTCCTTTACCAGTTAGCTAGCTAGTTTTAATCTTCAAGAGGGTAGGAAAAAGCCTCAAATTGACAGTCGTGTCCCCGCTAAAGGCTATGGTGGACGGACAACCAAATCCGTGAGGCAACAGCCCTGGGTCTCAGAGCGGTGGTTGTGGAGGAAGACAAGAACGCTATATGGGAGGGTGCATGAGACCTTGTCTTCGGAAGTCCGGAGAGCTGGTTGGGGGAGACCGGGAGAGACGTGTTGGGGGAGACCGGGAGAGACGTGTTGGGGGAGACCGGGGGAGACGTGTTGGGGGAGACGTGTTGGGAGAGACGTGTTGGGAGAGACGGTTGGGGGAGACCGGGAGAGACGTGTTGGGGGAGACCGGGAGAGACGTGTTGGGGGAGACGTGTTGGGGGAGACCGGGAGAGACGTGTTGGCCCCAGTCCTATACAGCTCCATGGTTGGGGGAGACCGGGAGAGACGTGTTGGGGGAGACGTGTTGGGGGAGACCGGGAGAGACGTGTTGGGGGAGATGTGCTGGGAGAGACGTGTTGGGGGAGACGTGTTGGGGGAGACCGGGAGAGACGTGTTGGGGGAGACCGGGGGAGACGTGTTGGGGGAGACCGGGAGAGACGTGTTGGGGGAGACCGGGAGAGACGTGTTGGGGGAGACCGGGAGAGACGTGTTGGGGGAGACCGGGAGAGACGTGTTGGGAGAGACCGGGAGAGACGTGTTGGGGGAGACCGGGAGAGACGTGTTGGGGGAGACGTGTTGGGGGAGACGTGTTGGGAGAGACCGGGAGAGACGTGTTGGGGGAGACGTGTTGGGAGAGACCGGGAGAGACGTGTTGGGGGAGACGTGTTGGGAGAGACCGGGAGAGACGTGTTGGGGGAGACGTGTTGGGAGAGACCGGGAGAGACGTGTTGGGGGAGACGTGTTGGGGGAGACCGGGAGAGACGTGTTGGGAGAGACGTGTTGGGGGAGACCGGGAGAGACGTGTTGGGAGAGACCGGGAGAGACGTGTTGGGGGAGACCGGGAGAGACGTGTTGGGGGAGACCGGGAGAGACGTGTTGGGGGAGACCGGGAGAGACGTGTTGGGGGAGACCGGGAGAGACGTGTTGGGGGAGACCGGGAGAGACGTGTTGGGGGAGACCGGGAGAGACGTGTTGGGAGAGACCGGGAGAGACGTGTTGGGGGAGACCGGGAGAGACGTGTTGGGGGAGACCGGGAGAGACGTGTTGGCCCCAGTCCTATACAGCTCCCAGTCCTATACAGCTCCAAAATCATCTGAATCGTTGAGGATGAAGTTCTTATGACCTACATACAGTGAGGGAAAAAAGTATTTGATCCCCTGCTGATTTTGTACGTTTGCCCACTGACAAAGACATGATCAGTCTATAATTGTAATGGTAGGTTTCTTTGAACAGTGAGAGACAGAATAACAACAAAATAATCCAGAAAAACGCATGTCAAAAATGTTATGAATTGATTTGCATTTTAATGAGGGAAATAAGTATTTGACCCCTCTGCAAAACATGACTTAGTACTTGGTGGCAAAACCCTTGTTGGCAATCACAGAGGTCAGACGTTTCTTGTAGTTGGCCACCAGGTTTGCATACATCTCAGGAGGGATTCTGTCCCACTCCTCTTTGCAGATCTTCTCCAAGTCATTAACGTTTCGAGCCTGACGTTTGGCAACTCGAACCTTCAGCTCCCTCCACAGATTTTCTATGGGATTAAGGTCTGGAGACTGGCTAGGCCACTGCAGGACCTTAATGTGCTTCTTCTTGAGCCACTCCTTTGTTGCCTTGGCCGTGTGTTTTGGGTCATTGTCATGCTGGAATACCCATCCACCACACATTTTCAATGCCCTGGCTGAGGGAAGGAGGTTCTCACCCAAGATTTGACGGTACATGGCCCCGTCCATCGTCCCTTTGATGCGGTGAAGTTGTCCTGTCCCCTTAGCAGAAAAACACCCCCAAAGCATAATGTTTCCACCTCCATGTTTGGCGGTGGGGATGGTGTTCTTGGGATCATAGGCAGCATTCCTCCTCCTCCAAACACAGCGAGTTGAGTTGATGCCAAAGAGCTCGATTTTGGTCTCATCTGACCACAACACTTTCACCCAGTTCTCCTCTGAATCATTCAGATGTTCATTGGCAAACTTCAGACGGCCCTGTATATGTGCTTTCTTGAGCAGGGGGACCTTGCGGGCGCTGCAGGATTTCAGTCCTTCACGGCGTAGTGTGTTACCAATTGTTTTCTTGGTGACTATGGTCCCAGCTGCCTTGAGATCATTGACAAGATCCTCCCGTGTAGTTCTGGGCTGATTCCTCACCGTTCTCATGATCATTAAAATTCCACGAGGTGAGATCTTGCATGGAGCCCCAGGCCGAGGGAGATTCACACTTATTTTGTGTTTCTTCCATTTGTGAATAATCGCACCAACTGTTGTCACCTTCTCACCAAGCTGCTTGGCGATGGTCTTGTAGCCCATTCCAGCCTTGTGTAGGTCTACAATCTTGTCCCTGACATCCTTGGAGAGCTCTTTGGTCTTGGCCATGGTGGAGAGTTTGGAATCTGATTGATTGATTGCTTCTGTGGACAGGTGTCTTTTATACAGGTAACAAACTGAGATTAGGAGCACTCCCTTTAAGAGTGTGCTCCTAATCTCAGCTCGTTACCTGTATAAAGACACCTGGGAGCCAGAAATCTCTCTGATTGAGAGGGGGTCAAATACTTATTTCCCTCATTAAAATGCAAATCAATTTATAACATTTTTGACATGCGTTTTTCTGTATTTTTTTGTTGTTATTCTGTCTCTCACTGTTCAAATAAACCTACCATTAAAATTATAGACTGATCATTTCTTTGTCAGTGGGCAAACGTACAAAATCAGCAGGGGATCAAATACTTTTTTCCCATCACTGTATGGTATGAACAATGACCTAGGACTGTACTTCAACAATATAGAATGGCACTGATGGATACATGTAATGTCGGAATGGAAATTATAGTGATGACACACCAGTGAATGATTGATTGATTGAAAGTTTTGTATTTGTACAAATGTAATGAGTAAGAAGTGTTTGTGTGCATTAAATGTTTGCATGATAGGCCTATAATACATTGAGTATCCTTAATAAAGTGGTAGAAGTGCATCAGAAATGACTGGGGGACAGGAAGCACAAGGGCTGAAAGAGCCACAACAGGAAGTAATGGATTCAACTATGGAAACCCCAACAACTACTAGCATAGTAACCAAATGTGCTTCAATATCTTTATATTGTTACCAATTATTTATTCTGAATGAGGATTGGAATTAAGAAGCCTACTTTTTAATAACATCTTTCCATAGGGGTTAGGTCTCAAAATGAAAACCTCCCTTTCGGGAGAGTTTCATCAAGGTTGGAGAACTGCGTTCCATATACAGTGATGGGAAAAAAGTATTTGATCCCCTGCTGATTTTGTACGTTTGCCCACTGACAAAGAAATGATCAGTCTATAATTTTAATGGTAGGTTTATTTGAACAGTGAGAGACAGAATAACAACAAAAAAATCCAGAAAAACGCATGTCAAAAATGTTATAAATAGATTTGCATTTTAATGAGGGAAATAAGTATTTGACCCCCTCTCAATCAGAGAGATTTCTGGCTCCCAGGTGTCTTTTATACAGGTAACGAGCTGAGATTAGGAGCACACTCTTAAAGGGAGTGCTCCTAATCTCAGCTTGTTACCTGTATAAAAGACACCTGTCCACAGAAGCAATCAATCAGATTCCAAACTCTCCACCATGGCCAAGACCAAAGAGCTCTCCAATGATGTCAGGGACAAGATTGTAGACCTACACAAGGCTGGAATGGGCTACAAGACCATCGCCAAGCAGCTTGGTGAGAAGGTGACAACAGTTGGTGCGATTATTCGCAAATGGAAGAAACACAAAAGAACTGTCAATCTCCCTCGGCCTGGGGCTCCATGCAAGATCTCACCTTGTGGAGTTGCAATGATCATGAGAACGGTGAGGAATCAGCCCAGAACTACACGGGAGGATCTTGTCAATGATCTCAATGCAGCTGGGACCATAGTCACCAAGAAAACAATTGGTAACACACTACGCCGTGAAGGACTGAAATCCTGCAGCGCCCGCAAGGTCCCCCTGCTCAAGAAAGCACATATACAGGGCCGTCTGAAGTTAGCCAATGAACATCTGAATGATTCAGAGGAGAACTGGGTGAAAGTGTTGTGGTCAGATGAGACCAAAATCGAGCTCTTTGGCATCAACTCAACTCGCCGTGTTTGGAGGAGGAGGAATGCTGCCTATGACCCCAAGAACACCATCCCCACTGTCAAACATGGAGGTGGAAACATTATTCTTTTGGGTTGTTTTTCTGCTAAGGGGACAGGACAACTTCACCGCATCAAAGGGACGATGAACGGGGCCATGTACCATAACATTTTGGGTGAGAACCTCCTTCCCTCAGCCAGGGCATTGAAAATGGGTTGTTGATGGGTATTCCAGCATGACAATGATCCAAAACACACGGCCAAGGCAACAAAGGAGTGGCTCAAGAAAAAGCACATTAAGGTCCTGGAGTGGCCTAGCCAGTCTCCAGACCTTAATCCCATAGAAAATCTGTGGAGGGAGCTGAAGGTTCGAGTTGCCAAACGTCAGCCTCAAAACCTTAATGACTTGGAGAAGATCTGAACAGAGGAGTGGGACAAAATCCCTCCTGAGATGTGTGCAAACCTGGTGGCCAACTACAAGAAACGTCTGACCTCTGTGATTGCCAACAAGGGTTTTGCCACCAAGTAGTAAGTAATGTTTTGCAGAGGGGTCAAATACTTATTTCCCTCATTAAAATGCAAATCAATTTATAACATTTTTGACATGCGTTTTTCTGGATTGTTTTGTTGTTATTATGTCTCTCACTCTTCAAATAAACCTACCATTAAAAGTATAGACTTTGTCAGTGGGCAAACGTACAAAATCAGCAGGGGATCAAATACTTTTTTCCCTCACTGTATGAGCACATGATGTTCAAAAGTGGTATCATGCAACATTCTTTGAGTGACAAGAGAGTTAAACATAAGGAGCCAAGTTGAGAAGGCATCACTTACTATAGATTATAACCCATGTTGACTGTCTACTTTACTAGGGACCATCACCACTCATAGATAGTGTCTTACTATAGATTATAACCCATGTTGACTGTCTACTTTACTAGGGACCATCACCACTCATAGATAGTGTCTTACTATAGATTATAACCCATGTTGACTGTCTACTTTACTAGGGACCATCACCACTCATAGATAGTGTCTTACTATAGATTATAACCCATGTTGACTGTCTACTTTACTAGGGGCCATCAACACTCATAGATAGTGTCTTACTATAGATTATAACCCATGTTGACTGTCTACTTTACTAGGGGCCATCACCACTCATAGATAGTGTCTTACTATAGATTATAACCCATGTTGACTGTCTACTTTACTAGGGACCATCACCACTCATAGATAGTGTCTTACTATAGATTATAACCCATGTTGACTGTCTACTTTACTAGGGACCATCACCACTCATAGATAGTGTCTTACTATAGATTATAACCCATGTTGACTGTCTACTTTACTAGGGGCCATCACCACTCAGTGTCTTACTATAGATTATAACCCATGTTGACTGTCTACTTTACTAGGGGCCATCACCACTCATAGATAGTGTCTTACTATAGATTATAACCCATGTTGACTGTCTACTTTACTAGAGATCCATCACCACTCATAGTGTCTTACTATAGATTATAACCCATGTTGACTGTCTACTTTACTAGGGGCCATCACCACTCATAGTGTCTTACTATAGATTATAACCCATGTTGACTGTCTACTTTACTAGGGGCCATCACCACTCAGTGTCTTACTATAGATTATAACCCATGTTGACTGTCTACTTTACTAGGGGCCATCACCACTCATAGATAGTGTCTTACTATAGATTATAACCCATGTTGACTGTCTACTTTACTAGGGGCCATCACCACTCATAGATAGTGTCTTACTATAGATTATAACCCATGTTGACTGTCTACTTTACTAGGGGCCATCACCACTCATAGATAGTGTCTTACTATAGATTATAACCCATGTTGACTGTCTACTTTACTAGGGGCCATCACCACTCATAGATAGTGTCTTACTATAGATTATAACCCATGTTGACTGTCTACTTTACTAGGGGCCATCACCACTCATAGATAGTGTCTTACTATAGATTATAACCCATGTTGACTGTCTACTTTACTAGGGACCATCACCACTCATAGATAGTGTCTTACTATAGATTATAACCCATGTTGACTGTCTACTTTACTAGGGGCCATCACCACTCATAGATAGTGTCTTACTATAGATTATAACCCATGTTGACTGTCTACTTTACTAGGGGCCATCACCACTCACAGATAGTGTCTTACTATAGATTATAACCCATGTTGACTGTCTACTTTACTAGGGGCCATCACCACTCATAGATAGTGTCTTACTATAGATTATAACCCATGTTGACTGTCTACTTTACTAGGGACCATCACCACTCATAGATAGTGTCTTACTATAGATTATAACCCATGTTGACTGTCTACTTTACTAGGGGCCATCAACACTCATAGATAGTGTCTTACTATAGATTATAACCCATGTTGACTGTCTACTTTACTAGGGGCCATCACCACTCATAGTGTCTTACTATAGATTATAACCCATGTTGACTGTCTACTTTACTAGGGGCCATCACCACTCATAGATAGTGTCTTACTATAGATTATAACCCATGTTGACTGTCTACTTTACTAGGGGCCATCACCACTCATAGATAGTGTCTTACTATAGATTATAACCCATGTTGACTGTCTACTTTACTAGGGGCCATCACCACTCATAGATAGTGTCTTACTATAGATTATAACCCATGTTGACTGTCTACTTTACTAGGGGCCATCACCACTCATAGATAGTGTCTTACTATAGATTATAACCCATGTTGACTGTCTACTTTACTAGGGACCATCACCACTCATAGATAGTGTCTTACTATAGATTATAACCCATGTTGACTGTCTACTTTACTAGGGGCCATCACCACTCATAGATAGTGTCTTACTATAGATTATAACCCATGTTGACTGTCTACTTTACTAGGGGCCATCACCACTCATAGTGTCTTACTATAGATTATAACCCATGTTGACTGTCTACTTTACTAGGGGCCATCACTACTCATAGATAGTGTCTTACTATAGATTATAACCCATGTTGACTGTCTACTTTACTAGGGGCCATCACCACTCATAGATAGTGTCTTACTATAGATTATAACCCATGTTGACTGTCTACTTTACTAGGGGCCATCACCACTCATAGATAGTGTCTTACTATAGATTATAACCCATGTTGACTGTCTACTTTACTAGGGGCCATCACCACTCATAGATAGTGTCTTACTATAGATTATAACCATGTTGACTGTCTACTTTACTAGGGGCCATCACCACTCAGTGCCTTACTATAGATTATAACCATGTTGACTGTCTACTTTACTAGGGGCCATCACCACTCAGTGTTTTACTATAGATTATAACCCATGTTGACTGTCTACTTTACTAGGGGCCATCACCACTCATAGATAGTGTCTTACTATAGATTATAACCCATGTTGACTGTCTACTTTACTAGGGGCCATCACCACTCATAGATAGTGTCTTACTATAGATTATAACCCATGTTGACTGTCTACTTTACTAGGGGCCATCACCACTCATAGTGTTTTACTATAGATTATAACCCATGTTGACTGTCTACTTTACTAGGGGCCATCACCACTCATAGTGTTTTACTATAGATTATAACCCATGTTGACTGTCTACTTTACTAGGGGCCATCACCACTCATAGATAGTGTCTTACTATAGATTATAACCCATGTTGACTGTCTACTTTACTAGGGGCCATCACCACTCAGTGTCTTACTATAGATTATAACCCATGTTGACTGTCTACTTTACTAGGGGCCATCACCACTCATAGATAGTGTCTTACTATAGATTATAACCCATGTTGACTGTCTACTTTACTAGGGGCCATCACCACTCATAGATAGTGTCTTACTATAGATTATAACCCATGTTGACTGTCTACTTTACTAGGGGCCATCACAACTCATAGATAGTGTCTTACTATAGATTATAACCCATGTTGACTGTCTACTTTACTAGAGATCCATCACCACTCATAGTGTCTTACTATAGATTATAACCCATGTTGACCGTCTACTTTACTTGGGGCCATCACCACTCATAGATAGTGTCTAACTATAGACTATAACCCATGTTGACTGTCTACTTTACTAGGGGCCATCACCACTCATAGTGTCTTACTATAGATTATAACCCATGTTGACTGTCTACGTTACTAGGGGCCATCACCACTCAGTGTCTTACTATAGATTAGAACCCATGTTGACTGTCTACTTTACTAGGGGCCATCACCACTCATAGATAGTGTCTTACTATAGATTATAACCCATGTTGACTGTCTACTTTACTAGGGGCCATCACCACTCATAGTGTCTTACTATAGATTAGAACCCATGTTGACTGTCTACTTTACTAGGGGCCATCACCACTCATAGATAGTGTCTTACTATAGATTATAACCCATGTTGACTGTCTACTTTACTAGGGGCCATCACCACTCATAGTGTCTTACTATAGATTATAACCATGTTGACTGTCTACTTTACTAGGGGCCATCACCACTCATAGATAGTGTCTTACTATAGATTTTAACCCATGTTGACTGTCTACTTTACTAGGGGCCATCACCACTCATAGATAGTGTCTTACTATAGATTATAACCCATGTTGACTGTCTACTTTACTAGGGGCCATCACCACTCATAGTGTCTTACTATAGATTATAACCCATGTTGACTGTCTACTTTACTAGGGGCCATCACCACTCATAGTGTCTTACTATAGATTATAACCCATGTTGACTGACTACTTTACTAGGGGCCATCACCACTCATAGATAGTGTCTTACTATAGATTATAACCCATGTTGACTGTCTACTTTACTAGGGGCCATCACCACTCATAGTGTCTTACTATAGATTATAACCATGTTGACTGTCTACTTTACTAGGGGCCATCACCACTCATAGATAGTGTCTTACTATAGATTTTAACCCATGTTGACTGTCTACTTTACTAGGGGCCATCACCACTCATAGATAGTGTCTTACTATAGATTATAACCCATGTTGACTGTCTACGTTACTAGGGGCCATCACCACTCAGTGTCTTACTATAGATTAGAACCCATGTTGACTGTCTACTTTACTAGGGGCCATCACCACTCATAGATAGTGTCTTACTATAGATTATAACCCATGTTGACTGTCTACTTTACTAGGGGCCATCACCACTCATAGATAGTGTCTTACTATAGATTATAACCCATGTTGACTGTCTACTTTACTAGGGGCCATCACCACTCATAGATAGTGTCTTACTATAGATTATAACCCATGTTGACTGTCTACTTTACTAGGGGCCATCACAACTCATAGATAGTGTCTTACTATAGATTATAACCCATGTTGACTGTCTACTTTACTAGAGATCCATCACCACTCATAGTGTCTTACTATAGATTATAACCCATGTTGACCGTCTACTTTACTTGGGGCCATCACCACTCATAGATAGTGTCTAACTATAGACTATAACCCATGTTGACTGTCTACTTTACTAGGGGCCATCACCACTCAGTGTTTTACTATAGATTATAACCCATGTTGACTGTCTACGTTACTAGGGGCCATCACCACTCAGTGTCTTACTATAGATTAGAACCCATGTTGACTGTCTACTTTACTAGGGGCCATCACCACTCATAGATAGTGTCTTACTATAGATTATAACCCATGTTGACTGTCTACTTTACTAGGGGCCATCACCACTCATAGTGTCTTACTATAGATTATAACCATGTTGACTGTCTACTTTACTAGGGGCCATCACCACTCATAGATAGTGTCTTACTATAGATTTTAACCCATGTTGACTGTCTACTTTACTAGGGGCCATCACCACTCATAGATAGTGTCTTACTATAGATTATAACCCATGTTGACTGTCTACGTTACTAGGGGCCATCACCACTCAGTGTCTTACTATAGATTAGAACCCATGTTGACTGTCTACTTTACTAGGGGCCATCACCACTCATAGATAGTGTCTTACTATAGATTATAACCCATGTTGACTGTCTACTTTACTAGGGGCCATCACCACTCATAGATAGTGTCTTACTATAGATTATAACCCATGTTGACTGTCTACTTTACTAGGGGCCATCACCACTCATAGATAGTGTCTTACTATAGATTATAACCCATGTTGACTGTCTACTTTACTAGGGGCCATCACAACTCATAGATAGTGTCTTACTATAGATTATAACCAATGTTGACTGTCTACTTTACTAGAGATCCATCACCACTCATAGTGTCTTACTATAGATTATAACCCATGTTGACCGTCTACTTTACTTGGGGCCATCACCACTCATAGATAGTGTCTAACTATAGACTATAACCCATGTTGACTGTCTACTTTACTAGGGGCCATCACCACTCAGTGTTTTACTATAGATTATAACCCATGTTGACTGTCTACGTTACTAGGGGCCATCACCACTCAGTGTCTTACTATAGATTAGAACCCATGTTGACTGTCTACTTTACTAGGGGCCATCACCACTCATAGATAGTGTCTTACTATAGATTATAACCCATGTTGACTGTCTACTTTACTAGGGGCCATCACCACTCATAGATAGTGTCTTACTATAGATTATAACCCATGTTGACTGTCTACTTTACTAGGGGCCATCACCACTCATAGTGTCTTACTATAGATTAGAACCCATGTTGACTGTCTACTTTACTAGGGGCCATCACCACTCATAGATAGTGTCTTACTATAGATTATAACCCATGTTGACTGTCTACTTTACTAGAGATCCATCACCACTCATAGTGTCTTACTATAGATTATAACCCATGTTGACTGTCTACTTTACTAGGGGCCATCACCACTCATAGATAGTGTCTTACTATAGATTATAACCCATGTTGACTGTCTACTTTACTAGGGGCCATCACCACTCAGTGTCTTACTATAGATTATAACCCATGTTGACTGTCTACTTTACTAGGGGCCATCACCACTCATAGTGTCTTACTATAGATTATAACCCATGTTGACTGTCTACTTTACTAGGGGCCATCACCACTCATAGTGTCTTACTATAGATTAGAACCCATGTTGACTGTCTACTTTACTAGGGGCCATCACCACTCATAGTGTCTTACTATAAATTATAACCATGTTGACTGTCTACTTTACTAGGGGCCATCACCACTCATAGTGTCTTACTATAGATTATAACCCATGTTGACTGTCTACTTTACTAGGGGCCATCACCACTCAGTGTCTTACTATAGATTATAACCCATGTTGACTGTCTACTTTACTAGGGGCCATCACCACTCATAGATAGTGTCTTACTATAGATTATAACCCATGTTGACTGTCTACTTTACTAGGGGCCATCACCACTCATAGATAGTGTCTTACTATAGATTTTAACCCATGTTGACCGTCTACTTTACTAGGGGCCATCACCACTCATAGATAGTGTCTTACTATAGATTATAACCCATGTTGACTGTCTACTTTACTAGGGGCCATCACCACTCATAGATAGTGTCGGGAGAGGTTGTGTTTTCTCTAGCAGGAGGTAAGCTTGAGGTAAGCTTGGCTTCTTATATGGTGTTGAGTAAAGCTTAAACCATGTATTTAGATTGTAGGTAGGTAGTTGTAGTTAGGTATTGTAGGTAGTTTAGTTAGGTAGTTATTTAGGTAGTTATTGTAGGTTTCTGTAGGTAATTATTGTAGGTAAGTATTGTATACGGCGGAGCCCGGCGAAGCACGAGGCTAGCTAGCTAGCGGGTAGCTACTGGTAACGTTTAGCAACGGTGGATAGTTGTTTCCAATGTTATTTCACGCTTAAGAGTACCTGTAATTAAGCCAGCTAGCTACCTACCATTCAGCCGTTTTTTCTAACCTCATTATCTGAGGCATCAACGTTAGGTAGTTAGTAGCTACTGTACTTAATTACACCTACTGATTGCAGAAGGCAAATGTCAGCTGGCGTCGGGTAAGTTTGGCTTTATACATAGCTTGGGCTTTGTCGAGTAAGGCTTAATTATGTATTTAGATTGTAGTTAGGTATTGTAGGTAGGCATCGCGGGCTGTTGTGGGTAGTTATTGTAGGTTAGCATTGTATTGGGCGGCAGGTAGCTTAGTGGGTAAGAGCGTTGTGCCAGTAACCGAAAGGTCGCTGGTTCTAATCCCCGAGCCGACTAGGTGAAAAATCTGTCGATGTGCCCTTGAGCAAGGCACTTAACCCTAATTGCTCCTGTAAGTCGCTCTGGATAAGAGCGTCTGCTAAATGACTAAAATGTAAAATGTAAATGTATTCGGCTGTGCCGGGTGTAGCACGAAGCTAGCTAGCTAGCTAGCCGTTTTTCAAACAAAGTCAACACAGTAGCCATTGCTAGCTAGCCAACACGACCAGCTAATTGTACTGTAGCAGCTAAATACAATATATTTGTGCTAGCTAGCCAACGTTTAATTATTGCTGCGTTATGATTGTTACTAGACACGGACACGAATTATCTGTTTAGTGTGTTAACACACTATTGGTAGTTTGTTGTAACCAAGTATTGGTGCTAAACTGTGTGTTATTGGATGCTAGCATGCTAGTTAGCTATGGCGTCATAGTTAGGCATCGTGGGCTGTTGTGGGTAGTTATTGTATGTTAGCATTGTATTCGGCGGTCCCGGGTGTAGCACGAAGCTAGCTAGCTAGCCGTTTTTCAAACAAAGTCAACACAGTAGCCATTGCTAGCTAGCCAACACGACCAGCTAACTGTACTGTAGCAGCTAAATACAATATATTTGTGCTAGCTAGCCAACGTTTAATTTTTGCTGCGTTATGAAAGGAACTAGACACGGACACGAATTATCTGTTTAGTGTGTTAACACACTATTGGTAGTTTGTTGTAACCAAGTATTGGTGCTAAACTGTGTGTTATTGGATGCTAGCATGCTAGTTAGCTATGGTGTCATATTTAGCTAGCTGAATAAAGTAAGTTGAGTCTATTCCTTGAAACATTGAACCGCTGTAGTTCACAACAATTCTAATTTCTAAAGTGGAAGTTGGGAGAGTTTTTATTCGGGTGGTTCAGTGAAACAATTATAGTTTCTGAGGTGGAAGTTTTGGTGAGGGAGGCCCTACTCTCTCCTTTCCCAGATGTTTAGTTAATTTCATTCCGATCTCCTCTGCATTATTGTAGCCATTTGCTACAGCCTGTCAACTATGCCTCTGCCTATCCCTGTTCTCTCCTCTCCGCACAGGCTACACAAACGCCTCACACCGCGTGGCTGCTGCCTCTCTAACCTGGTGGTCCCTGCACGCACCCCACACCTGGAGTTCCAGGTCTCAGGCAGCCTCTGGAACTGCCGTTCTGCTGCCAACAAAGCTGACTTCATCCCAGCCTATGCTAACCTCCAGTCCCTCGACTTCCTGGCGCTGACGGAAACATGGATTACCACTGAAAACACTGCTACTCCTACTGCTCTCTCCTCGTCTGACCATGTGTTCTCGCATACCCCGAGAGCATCTGGTCAGAGGGGTGGTGGCACAGGAATCCTCATCTCTCCCAAGTGGACATTCTCAATTTTTCCCCTAACCCATCTGTCTATCTCCTCATTTGAATTCCATGCTGTCACAGTCACTAGCCCATTTAAGCTTAATATCCTTGTCATCTATCGCCCTCCAGGTTCCCTTGGAGAGTTCATCAATGAGCTTGACGCCTTGATAAGTTCCTTTCCTGAGGATGGCTCACCCCTCACAGTTTTGGGGGATTTCAACCTCCCTACGTCTACATTTGACTCATTTCTCTCTGCCTCCTTCTTTCCACTCCTCTCCTCTTTTGACCTCACCCTCTCACCGTCCCCCCCTACTCACAAGGCAGGCAATATGCTTGACCTCATCTTTACTAGATGCTGCTCTTCTACTAATCTCACTGCAACTCCCCTCCATGTCTCCGACCACTACTTTGTTTCCTTTTCTCTCTCGCTCTCCTCCAACACTACTCACTCTGCCCCTACTCAGATGGTAATGCGCCGCCGCAACCTTCGCTCTCTCTCTCCCACTACTCTCTCCTCTTCCATCCTATCATCTCTTCCCTCTGCTCAATCCTTCTCCCTCCAATCTCCTGATTCTGCCTCCTCAACCCTCCTCTCCTCCCTTTCTGCATCCTTTGACTCTCTGTGTCCCCTATCCTCCCGGCCGGCTCGGTCCTCCCCTCCAGCTCCGTGGCTTGATGACTCATTGCGAGCTCACAGAACAGAGCTCCGGGCAGCGGAGCGGAAATGGAAGAAAACTAAACTCCCTGCCGACCTGGCATCTTTTCACTCCCTCCTCTCTACATTTTCTTCATCTGTTTCTGCTGCTAAGGCCACTTTCTACCACTCTAAATTCCAAGCATCTGCCTCTAACACTAGGAAGCTCTTTGCCACGTTCTCCTCCCTGCTGAATCCCCCCCCCCCCCCCTCCTCTCTCTCTGTGGATGACTTCGTCAACCACTTTGAAAAGAAGGTTGACGACATCCGATCCTCGTTTGTTAAGTCTAATGACACTGCTGGTCCTACTCACACTGCCCTACCCTATGCTTTGACTTCTTTCTCCCCTCTCTCTCCAGATAAAATCCTGCGACTTGTGACTGCAGGCCGCCCAACAACCTGCCCGCTTGACCCCATCCCCTCCTCTCTTCTCCAGACCATCTCCGGTGACCTTCTCCCCTACCTCACCTCGCTGATCAACTCATCCTTGACCGCTGGCTATGTCCCTTCCGTCTTCAAGAGAGCGAGAGTTGCACCCCTTCTCAAAAAACCAACACTCGATCCCACTGATGTCAACAACTACAGACCAGTATCCCTTCTTTCTTTTCTTTCCAAAACTATTGAGCGTGCCGTCTTTAGCCAACTCTCTTGCTATCTCTCTCAGAATGACCTTCTTGATCTAAACCAGTCAGGTTTCAGGACTGGTCATTCAACTGAGACTGCTCTTCTCTGTGTCACGGAGGCTCTCCGCACTGCTAAAGCTAACTCTCTCTCCTCTTGTCCTTCTAGACCTGTCTGCTGCCTTTGATACTGTGAACCATCAGATCCTCCTCTCCACCCTCTCCGAGCTGGGCATCTCCGGCGCGGCTCACTCCTGGATTGCGTCCTACCTGACCGGTCGCTCCTACCAAGTGGCGTGGCGAGAAGCTGTCTCCGCACCACGTGCTCTCACCACTGGTGTCCCCCAGGGCTCAGTTCTAGGCCCTCTCCTATTCTCCCTATACACCAAGTCACTTGGCTCTGTCATATCCTCACATGCCTCTCCTATCATTGCTACGCTGACGATACACAACTAATCTTCTCCTTTCCCCCTTCTGATAACCAGGTGGCGAATCGCATCTCTGCATGTCTGGCAGACATATCAGTATGGATGACGGATCACCACCTCAAGCTGAACCCTGGCAAGACGGAGCTGCTCTTCCTCCCGGGGAAGGACTGCCCGTTCCATGATCTCGCCATCACGGTTGACAACTCCGTTGTGTCCTCCTCCCAGAGTGCGAAGAGCCTTGGCGTGACCCTGGACAACACCCTGTCGTTCTCCGCTAACATCAAGGCGGTGACCCGATCCTGCAGGTTCATGCTCTACAACATTCGGAGAGTACGACCCTGCCTTACACAGGAAGCGGCACAGGTCCTAATCCAGGCACTTGTCATCTCCCGTCTGGATTACTGCAACTCGCTGTTGGCTGGGCTCCCTGCCTGTGCCATTAAACCCCTACAACTCATCCAGAATGCCGCAGCCCGTCTGGTGTTCAACCTTCCCAAGTTCTCTCACGTCACCCCGCTCCTCCGCACACTCCACTGGCTTCCAGTTGAAGCTCGCATCTGTTACAAGACCATGGTGCTTGCCTATGGAGCTGTGAGGGGATCGGCACCTCTGTACCTTCAGGCTCTGATCAGTCCCTACACCCAAACGAGGGCATTGCGTTCATCCACCTCTGGCCTGCTGGCTCCCCTTCCTCTGCGGAAGCATAGTTCCCGCTCAGCCCAGTCAAAACTGTTCGCTGCTCTGGCACCCCAATGGTGGAACAAGCTCCCTCACGACGCCAGGACAGCGGAGTCACTCACCACCTTCCGGAGACATTTGAAACCCCACCTCTTTAAGGAATACCTGGGATAGGATAAAGTAATCCTTCTACCCCCCCAGCCCCCCCCCCCCCCAAAAAATAATAATATATATTGTAAAGTGGTTATCCCACTGGCTATAGGGTGAATGCACCAATTTGTAAGTCGCTCTGGATAAGAGCGTCTGCTAAATGACGTAAATGTAAATGTACTATAGATTTTAACCCATGTTGACTGTCTACTTTACTAGGGGCCATCACCACTCAGTGTTTTACTATAGATTATAACCCATGTTGACTGTCTACTTTACTAGAGATCCATCACCACTCATAGTGTCTTACTATAGATTATAACCATGTTGACTGACTACTTTACTAGGGGCCATCACCACTCATAGATAGTGTCTTACTATAGATTATAACCCATGTTGACTGTCTACTTTACTAGGGGCCATCACCACTCATAGATAGTGTCTTACTATAGATTATAACCATGTTGACTGTCTACTTTACTAGGGGCCATCACCACTCATAGATAGTGTCTTACTATAGATTATAACCCATGTTGACTGACTACTTTACTAGGGGCCATCACCACTCATAGATAGTGTCTTACTATAGATTATAACCCATGTTGACTGTCTACTTTACTAGGGGCCATCACCACTCAGTGTCCTACTATAGATTATAACCCATGTTGACTGTCTACTTTACTAGAGATCCATCACCACTCATAGTGTCTTACTATAGATTATAACCCATGTTGACTGTCTACTTTACTAGGGGCCATCACTACTCATAGATGTCTTCAAATTGAAACAACGTAAAACAAAAAGTTCTAAGTCTTTTAATGAGGTGTTCATTTTGTATAATTTCCCAATGCCAACAAATGATACTGTCATGACAGACAGAGAGACTGTATACTTAAACTGCATACTATTTAGTACGTACCGTTTAGTAAAAGGTATGCAGTCTGACATGGCCACAACGCAGTAACGGCTCCTGATTGGCTGAGTGCTGGTGGATTTTTTCAAATTCAACAGACATGCATCCCATTAACTAGCCTGATAATAGCCAATTTCCAAATTGATTAATTTCTCTAAACTCTGAATAGAATTGGAATGGAGTTATAGGCTTACTATCACATTGGACCTAATGGTTATAGGCCTACTCAGGCTGGTTATAGGCAGACTATCACATTGGACCTAATGGTTATAGAACTACTCAGGCTGGTTATAGGCAGACTATCACATTGGACCTAATGGTTATAGGCCTACTCAGGCTGGTTATAGGCAGACTATCACATTGGACCTAATGGTTATAGAACTACTCAGGCTGGTTATAGGCAGACTATCACATTGGACCTAATGGTTATAGGACTACTCAGGCTGGTTATAGGCAGACTATCACATTGGACCTAATGGTTATAGGCCTACTCAGGCTGGTTATAGGCAGACTATCACATTGGACCTAATGGTTATAGGACTACTCAGGCTGGTTATAGGACTACTCAGGCTGGTTATAGGCAGACTATCACATTGGACCTAATGGTTATAGGACTACTCAGGCTGGTTATAGGCAGACTATCACATTGGACCTAATGGTTATAGGACTACTCAGGCTGGTTATAGGCAGACTATCACATTGGACCTAATGGGTTATAGAACTACTCAGGCTGGTTATAGGCAGACTATCACATTGGACCTAATGGTTATAGGACTACTCAGGCTGGTTATAGGCCTACTATCACATTGGACCTAATGGTTATAGGACTACTCAGGCTGGTTATAGGCAGACTATCACATTGGACCTAATGGTTATAGGACTACTCAGGCTGGTTATAGGCAGACTATCACATTGGACCTAATGGTTATAGGACTACTCAGGCTGGTTATAGGCAGACTATCACATTGGACCTAATGGTTATAGGCCTACTCAGGCTGGTTATAGGCAGACTATCACATTGGACCTAATGGTTATAGGACTACTCAGGCTGGTTATAGGCAGACTATCACATTGGACCTAATGGTTATATAACTACTCAGGCTGGTTATAGGCAGACTATCACATTGGACCTAATGGTTATAGGACTACTCAGGCTGGTTATAGGCAGACTATCACATTGGACCTAATGGTTATAGGACTACTCAGGCTGGTTATAGGCAGACTATCACATTGGACCTAATGGTTATAGAACTACTCAGGCTGGTTATAGGCAGACTATCACATTGGACCTAATGGTTATAGGCCTACTCAGGCTGGTTATAGGCAGACTATCACATTGGACCTAATGGTTATAGAACTACTCAGGCTGGTTATAGGCAGACTATCACATTGGACCTAATGGTTATAGGACTACTCAGGCTGGTTATAGGCAGACTATCACATTGGACCTAATGGTTATAGGACTACTCAGGCTGGTTATAGGCAGACTATCACATTGGACCTAATGGTTATAGGCCTACTCAGGCTGGTTATAGGCAGACTATCACATTGGACCTACAGTATTCCATAGCCCATATATCATATTTTAAAAGGACTGAACACGAACAGATCATTTGGTTCCATTCCAACATATTTATTAGTGAAACCAAAGTGCTGTAACATATACAAATTAAATCAAATAGACTAGTACACGCACCAAAACATTTCAAATGAAAAGGCTATTGCACAGAAAAACGTGGACCCTAACCCGAACCCATATTCAGAACCGCTGGACAGCAACAAACTAAAGCACTGATCATTGGGAACGAGGTCAGAATGACTGCTAAGGCTTGATCCATAAATGTAATAATTTGATAGTTAGCATAGCCTATGAAAATTAAACCATAACGTCCCCAGTGTCGACAAATTCAGAAATCAAAAGATGGTTTTCAAAGATGTAGCCTAATATGCAATACTCATTTTAAGGAGAACAAAAACTACTTTACTACTAACCCTAACCCTTTACTACTAACCCTAACCCTTTACTACTAACCCTTTACTACTAACCCTAACCCTTTACTACTAACCCTAACCCTTTAGTACTAACCCTAACCCTTTACTACTAACCCTTTACTACTAACCCTTTACTACTAACCCTTTACTACTAACCCTAACCCTTTACTACTAACCCTAACCCTTTACTACTAACCCTTTACTACTAACCCTAACCCTTTACTACTAACCCTAACCCTTTACTACTAACCCTTTACTACTAACCCTAACCCTTTACTACTAACCCTAACCCTTTACTACTAACCCTTTACTACTAACCCTAACCCTTTACTACTAACCCTTTACTACTAACCCTTTACTACTAACCCTAACCCTTTACTACTAACCCTAACCCTTTACTACTAACCCTTTACTACTAACCCTTTACTACTAACCCTTTACTACTAACCCTAACCCTTTACTACTAACCCTTTACTACTAACCCTAACCCTTTACTACTAACCCTTTACTACTAACCCTAACCCTTTACTACTAACCCTTTACTACTAACCCTTTACTACTAACCCTAACCCTTTACTACTAACCCTAACCCTTTACTACTAACCCTAACCCTTTACTACTAACCCTAACCCTTTACTACTAACCCTTTACTACTAACCCTAACCCTTTACTACTAACCCTTTACTACTAACCCTAACCCTTTACTACTAACCCTAACCCTTTACTACTAACCCTTTACTACTAACCCTAACCCTTTACTACTAACCCTAACCCTTTACTACTAACCCTTTACTACTAACCCTAACCCTTTACTACTAACCCTTTACTACTAACCCTTTACTACTAACCCTAACCCTTTACTACTAACCCTAACCCTTTACTACTAACCCTAACCCTTTACTACTAACCCTTTACTACTAACCCTAACCCTTTACTACTAACCCTAACCCTTTACTACTAACCCTAACCCTTTACTACTAACCCTTTACTACTAACCCTAACCCTTTACTACTAACCCTAACCCTTTACTACTAACCCTTTACTACTAACCCTTTACTACTAACCCTTTACTACTAACCCTAACCCTTTACTACTAACCCTTTACTACTAACCCTTTACTACTAACCCTAACCCTTTACTACTAACCCTAACCCTTTACTACTAACCCTAACCCTTTACTACTAACCCTAACCCTTTACTACTAACCCTTTACTACTAACCCTAACCCTTTACTACTAACCCTTTACTACTAACCCTAACCCTTTACTACTAACCCTAACCCTTTACTACTAACCCTTTACTACTAACCCTAACCCTTTACTACTAACCCTAACCCTAACCCTACGTTTGAACACCACCGCAGAAGCTTCGGGTATCTTCCCAATTAAGTAGCCTAGTTTGTTGTTGGCTACCTGAAGAGAACTATAACCCTAACCTATCCCAATGCATTTTGGAAAAGTGTGCATCTAATTCTACTAGATAAAGAGCTGAGATGAGTACAACATCCTGGCATTTAAACCATAATAGATTTTTGAAATGTTGATATACTATAAACCATTTATTTTGGCATACTGAGAATACGTCACGCGCGATTGTGTTGTTTCCCGCTTTTATTTTGGTAGCTCCTCCCCATATCTGATTATCAGCTGTTCTCAAAGCCTAAACGAGTATGACATCGGGCATTTAAAGTATACTCGATATAATCATTGTCACGTGGTTAATCATAAAAATCGGATTTAAAATCAAATCAAAAAGTTAAAATTCAACTAATGCGAGATAAACCTCTGCCATATACAGTGGGGGGGAAAAAAGTATTTAGTCAGCCACCAATTGTGCAAGTTCTCCCACTTAAAAAGATGAGAGAGGCCTGTAATTTTCATCATAGGTACACGTCAACTATGACAGACAAATTGAGAGAGAAAAATCCAGAAAATCACATTGTAGGATTTTATATGAATTTATTTGCAAATTATGGTGGAAAATAAGTATTTGGTCACCTACAAACAAGCAAGATTTCTGGCTCTCACAGACCTGTAACTTCTTCTTTAAGAGGCTCCTCTGTCCTCCACTCATTACCTGTATTAATGGCACCTGTTTGAACTTGTTATCAGTATAAAAGACACCTGTCCACAACCTCAAACAGTCACACTCCAAACTCCACTATGGCCAAGACCAAAGAGCTGTCAAAGGACACCAGAAACAACATTGTAGACCTGCACCAGGCTGGGAAGACAATCTGCAATAGGTAAGCAGCTTGGTTTGAAGAAATCAACTGTGGGAGCAATTATTAGGAAATGGAAGACATACAAGACCACTGATTATCTCCCTCGATCTGGGGCTCCATGCAAGATCTCACCCTGTGGGGTCAAAATGATCACAAGAACGGTGAGCAAAAATCCCAGAACCACACGGGGGGACCTAGTGAATGATCTGCAGAGAGCTGGGACCAAAGTAACAAAGCCTACCATCAGTAACACACTACGCCGCCAGGGACTCAAATCCTGCAGTGCGAGACGTGTCCCCCTGCTTAAGCCAGTACATGTCCAGGCCCGTCTGAAGTTTGCTAGAGTGCATTTGGATGATCCAGAAGAGGATTGGGAGAATGTCATATGGTCAGATGAAACCAAAATAGAACTTTTTGGTAAAAACTCAACTCGTCGTGTTTGGAGGACAAAGAATGCTGAGTTGCATCCAAAGAACACCATACCTACTGTGAAGCATGGGGGTGGAAACATCATGCTTTGGGGCTGTTTTTCTGCAAAGGGACCAGGACGACTGATCAGTGTAAAGGAAAGAATGAATGGGGCCATGTATCGTGAGATTTTGAGTGAAAACCTCCTTCCATCAGCAAGGGCATTGAAGATGAAACATGGCTGGGTCTTTCAGCATGACAATGATCCCAAACACACTGCCCGGGCAACGAAGGAGTGGCTTCGTAAGAAGCATTTCAAGGTCCTGGAGTGGCCTAGCCAGTCTCCAGATCTCAACCCCATAGAAAATCTTTGGAGGGAGTTGAAAGTCTGTGTTGCCCAGCGACAGCCCCAAAACATCACTGCTCTAGAGGAGATCTGCATGGAGGAATGGGCCAAAATACCAGCAACAGTGTGTGAAAACCTTGTGAAGACTTACAGAAAACGTTTGACCTGTGCAATTGCCCACAAAGGGTATATAATAAAGTATTGAGAAAGTTTTGTTATTGACCAAATACTTATTTTCCACCATAATTTGCAAATAAATTAATTAAAAATCCTACAATGTGATTTCCTGTTTTTTTTCTCTCATTTTGTCTGTCATAGTTGACGTGTACCTATGATGAAAATTACAGGCCTCTCTCATCGTTTTAAGTGGGAGAACTTGCACAATTGGTGGCTGACTAAATACTTTTTTCCCCCACTGTATGTACAGGGACAGTTCCAGGGTCAGTAGCTATATACAGGGATATTTACTGTATGTAATGGGGACAGTTCCAGGGTCAGTAGCTATATACAGGGATATTTACTGTATGTAACGGGGACAGTTCCAGGGTCAGTAGCTATATACAGGGATATTTACTGTGTAATGGGGACAGTTCCAGGGTCAGTAGCTATATACAGGGATATTTACTGTGTAATGGGGACAGTTCCAGGGTCAGTAGCTATATACAGGGATATTTACTGTGTAATGGGGACAGTTCCAGGGTCAGTAGCTATATACAGGGATATTTACTGTGTAATCCACAGCTATTTTCAGTTTTTTGTACGCTAATGATCCTCGATTCCTCTGTGGCTAAATCATGCTTTCTGGCGAAGCATTTTGAATGATTTTATTTATTTCAGTATAGACAGGAGTAATTATATAATTTTGGCAAATCTATTTCAATTTCCCTAGCCTATTGGACACACAGCCTATGAAAGACTTCCTCATATGCCATTTCTCTTCTGTTCTAATGGTTTTCATATCAACTTTCTTTCGTTGTCCAGAAGCCAAAAGCACATTCCTAGTCATATTAGCAACCCATCCTAGTTGTTGCATCTTTAGAAAGAGGGGGAATCTACATTTGTAACAGAGATTTTCATCTCTGTCACATACAGAACCGCTCTGATCAGGTGCGCTGTTTAGAATGGAGTTTTGCCTCAAATCGCATTCATTACGAAGCGCTTCATTACAGGAGTTACATTTTCTGTTAAGATAAATTATCATAATCTAAAATGTGATTTCTGTCATTCTGAGCACCATGGGTGGACGCCCTAAGGGGTTATGCAACTAATGCATATGGGTCCGGTACATTAAAATCTTCCCAGTCACATTGTCCGGCACCATATAACCGTGCTAGGGTCTCAAGTTGAAAAGACTCATAGCCCATTGAGTGTTTTACTATGTTATGGTTGGAAAACTGTCCCATAGACATCTACATCTCCTTGAACTATCCAGAATATGTTATTATGACGCTGAACAAGAATTGTTCCACTGCACCAGGGTAGAGGGGGATGAAAGGCATCTACAATCTACAGTACATCAGGGATGGGCCACAAAAAATCAGAACTCATCATGGAGGGGCCACAAAAAATCTGAACTCATCATGGAGGGGCCACAGTTGCTCGTGGATCTGCGTAACCACATCCATACCTTCCCCCCCATTGTGAGTAAAACATTTTAGTGGCCCCCCTCTTGACAGCAGAGAGACAGTTTTTACATTTTAGAGTGAAATTCGTGCAATTTTACACATTTTGCCATGGGGCAGAGAAAAGATTTAGCCATTTTATAACTAATTTCCTGCAATTCTACACATTTTGCCATAGTGTGGAGAGAAATGTTTGCAGTTTTCAATATATCTGTGAGACTGACTAACAAAATCAATGGGTATTTTTGGGTCATACTGACCAATTCATGTTTAGGGTATTTCATGTTCATGCATTGGGGGGCAGGGAGGAAACATGAGTAGAAATGGGAACATGGGTAGTACAGAAGTAGCTAGCTAGAATGCATGGGTGATTCACATCATGGGTAGTACGGTAGTAGCTAGCTAGAATGCATGGGTGATTCACATCATGGGTAGTACAGAAGTAGCTAGCTAGAATGCATGGGTGATTCACATCATGGGTAGTACAGAAGTAGCTAGCTAGAATGCATGGGTGATTCACATCATGGGTAGTACAGTAGTAGCTAGCTTGAATGCATGGGTGATTCACATCATGGGTAGTACAGAAGTAGCTAGCTAGAATGCATGGGTGATTCACATCATGGGTAGTACAGAAGTAGCTAGCTAGAATGCATGGGTGATTCACATCATGGGTAGTACAGAAGTAGCTAGCTTGAATGCATGGGTGATTCACATCATGGGTAGTACAGAAGTAGCTAGCTAGAATGCATGGGTGATTCACATCATGGGTAGTACAGAAGTAGCTAGCTAGAATGCATGGGTGATTCACATCATGGGTAGTACAGAAGTAGCTAGCTAGAATGCATGGGTGATTCACATCATGGGTAGTACAGAAGTAGCTAGCTAGAATGCATGGGTGATTCACATCATGGGTAGTACAGAAGTAGCTAGCTTGAATGCATGGGTGATTCACATCATGGGTAGTACAGAAGTAGCTAGCTAGAATGCATGGGTGATTCACATCATGGGTAGTACAGAAGTAGCTAGCTAGAATGCATGGGTGATTCACATCATGGGTAGTACAGAAGTAGCTAGCTAGAATGCATGGGTGATTCACATAATGGGTAGTACAGTAGTAGCTAGCTAGAATGCATGGGTGATTCACATCATGGGTAGTACAGAAGTAGCTAGCTAGAATGCATGGGTGATTCACATCATGGACCTACTCTGTATACAGAGGACATCCAAGAAGGAACATTAATAACTTCAGTGGAGTAAGGAAATGTTCAGCCTATAATTAGCCAACTAGTTAATTTATAACTAAAACATACATTTGACTAGCTATCAGATTTCGAGTTGATAGCAAACAAGCTAAAGTTTATTAGCAGGCTGGCTTTCTATGGGCTGAACAATGCTAGCTAACGTTAGTTGCTACTTGCTAGCCACAAGATCATAATGTTTAACAGGTTGCAGTTGTCTAATATGTCCCTTGTTTTAGTGTAGAAAATGTGCGTGATGATTTATGCGCCCTATTCATGATGTTAGCGGCAAACAATAGATCATGATTCATTCAATTCGAAACGGGGATACCCAACCAGCGTATGGTCCATTATCGTTCCTTCACAAGTCAAGGACATAGAGAGGCTGGTGTTAGCAAGACTATCACAGTCCAGATACAGCACTTGTCATATCCTCAGACAGAATCATCATTTCTGATCTCCATGTGAGGACCCAGAGCTACAGGCATGAAGGTTCCATATTTAGGTTATTGTTCAATAGAGGGGAAACATTGTTTCAAATGTTTCATTTTTACATTTTAGTCATTTAGCAGACTTACTGTAGTGAGTAGATACATTTTTGTACTTTTTCCCAGTACTGGTCCCCCGTGGGAATCGAACCCACAACCCTGGCGTTGCAAGCGCCATTCTCTACCAACTGAGCCACACGGGATCCCGTAAAGGGATGTGCCTTAAACTTTAAACAACCAGAACTCAATGAAATCAGGCTTCTGCTTAGAAGAGACACTGCATGCCAGCTGGCCCTGTTCTTCCAATCTACAGAGCTATCTTGGTTTTCTCGCACATGGCAAGGCTAGATAGCCAACTCAAAATAACCAGATAATGTTGTTAGATACATTTTTGGTTAACTTTCCACTCCTACGACACTAACTAGCTGGACGAATGCTGTAAGTGTATTTATGATCATGATTACATAACTGAGGTTGATGGGTGGGTCCGCCAGCCAATTTAAAGCGACCTACCTTGCTAACGTTAGCTAGCCAATTTCTCCAGCTGATTAGCTAGGCCTAGCCCATAGCATTCATCCTCAGAATATGGCTGGTTGGTCAACCTTAAACGTTAGTTAACTAGCTACGTAACTTGATATGATCTCAAAACAGTTAACGCTAGCTAGCTAATGTATGATATATGTCAGCAGGATAATTTAGCCAACTGGCAAAGTTGTTTGCTACCTAGCAAATATGCCTGGCTTTAAAAACTGACATGATTTAGTACTAGCTAGCACAGGGGCTTGGTTTTTGACACGCCTTTGGGGATAACTAGTTAGCTAACTAACGTTAGTTTTCTTAGTCCCCGCTTCAGCTAACGCTGATCAGTCTGTCTAGCTAACAATCTAGCATAGATGTAGCTACATAACAGGTAGCGTAGATAGCCAGTTAACCTTAGCTACCTACCTAGCTAGTTAGCTAGCTAACCACCTAGTAAACATACAAGCGTGTATAACGTTAACGTACTGCTACAAACTAGAAGACACTGCTTGCACAGACAAACTAGCTAGCTGGCTAACAAGCCATGTAAATGCAAACAATGCAAAGTGCCAGATTAACTAACGTGTAAAATTAAATCACTAAAATAATTGCTTGGGTAGCTAGCTACAAACGTGCTGTAACTGAGTTAGCTAGCTATCTAGTAGTAGTTAGTTATTGCGCCCAAATAACCGATGCTATCATTTGTGTTGGTCTAGACTGGCACCAGACACAGTAGCTAAATACAGTACCTAGCTAACTAACTAGTGTGCTCTATTCCATTCACAGATTCCTACCTCGACCATAAAACTTTTTGCCGGTGGTAACATCGAATACTTTCATATTAACTGCCATCATGATCCGGGGGTTTTGAAGTCCATCGTATTCCCTCAGTTGCTCCAAAGTGAAATCACGTCTTCGCATCTTTGGAAGAGACGAGGCCTCGCTTGCCTGGGCCGCGTCAGCACCAATTCGTTTACCCCATCGCCGATAAATAACATAGCAGATCGCAACCACTAAAACTAAAATACTTAAATTTAACAACATCCCGCCCAGACTGAACCCGTCAGACTCCTCTGAAGTTCTCTGACCGCCACTAGCGTCAACTGCTCCACTCGACCTGTCGCCATCGTCCGCCATACTGTCGATAGCGCTACCCACAAACACCCGCCCACCTCGGCCTTCTCCTCTAATATGATTGGCCGGCGCTCACGGCGGAGCAGCACTATAACAGCAGCAAGACAACAATGGCTGTTTGTTGAAATGATAGCGACAAGTTGTGTGTTTCTAGGCCAGAGATTAGTTGCACGGGGAAAGCAATGAGCAGTTTCTTAACGGAATAGCCATTTAGAGTAAGGATTAAGTTATTGTGAAATAATAACAACAATAGCCCAGTTTGTGCCCATGGCCTTTGATACTGTGCATATGCTGAGAATCTTTCTCACTCAAGAACAAGAATTCCTGGTCAATTAACCTAATAATATGGGTCAATCTATGTAGCACAAACCCATTACTTTAATACATCCACTAAAACATGGGATTATTTCAAATCTGGTACTATTGGATACATGGTCTCTCCTATCATTGTTATGCGGATGACACAATTTTTCTCCTTCCCCTGTCTGACACCCAGGTGGTGACAAGCATCTCTGGGTGCCTGGCAAATATCTCAGCTTGGATGTCGGCCCACCACCTCAAGCTCAACCACGACAAGATGGAGCTGCTCTTCCTCCTGGGGAAGGCCTGCCCGCTCAAAGACCTCTCCATCACGGTTGACAACTCCACAGTGTCGCCCTCCCAGAGTGCAAAGAACCTTGGCGTGACCCTGGACAACACCGTGACGTTTTCTGCAAACTTCAAAGCAGTTGACTCGCTCCTGCAGGTTCATGCTCTACAACATCTGTAGAGTATGTTGTGTTGAGTAAACGTTGCTAATTATGCTGTGAAACCAAGGAGTCCGCTTATACTGTACTTTGATTATACGTTTTATTTATATCACAAGATTTCAGCATAAGTTTACAGACGTCTGCAGCATCTGGAGAACAGTGTCCCAAAATAATATGTCTGTTCTGATCTTCTTTGTCTCAAACCAAGTATTTATCATCTTTACCAGGATATGGGTGGTTTCCCATACTGACCAATCACCTGTCTCCACACAACAGACTTCCTCTGTTCTATGGGGTGTCCCTCTAAAACTGCTCCCCCTAAAACTGAATAAACATCCTCTCAGGTTCCACTTTGAAAACATTAGCAAAGTCATAATCCCTCAGACACTACAAGTACAACCAAAGATTATGGATATACTGACAAGATAGACGTCTCTCCGCCCTAACAATGGGAGTCATTGTCCACAAAGCGGCATGGCGGGCTTTCTAGCTCCCGCTTATCCTTTCTTTGGATTGGTGGATACATCTCATTATTGTAATCTATTTTTGAATATTTGATGAGGGTTGTTGACGTCAACTTCTCGTATTACATGGAGAGATGGTATGCTACTAGCCTCTCATGTCATGAATATACATAACCATCTTGAGACAACTCTGATATAAAGTGTTTTTCCTCAAAGTTTCCGGGATGTCACGTCCTACTTATATCAGTACTCTCGTAACAACTTAAGCATTAAGAAACTTCTATTAGATCAAATAAACCTCATACATTTTTTGGTTGATCAAATGCGACACTGTTATTGACCTCCATACAAACACGCTTGGTGGGCGAATCAATGCCACCTGTTGGAGGGAAAGATTTTCAGCAGAGTTGGGCCTCTCTCTTCCTCTTCCTCTCTGTTACGACCCTACCTCACACAGGAAGCGGCGCAGGTCCTAATCCAGGCACTTGTCATCTCCTGTCTGGACTACTGCAACTTGCTGTTGGCTTGGCTCCCCGCCTGCTGTAGGCTTGGCTCCCTGCCTGCTGTTGGCTTGGCTCCCTGCCTGCTGTTGGCTTGGCTCCCTGCCTGCTGTTGGCTTGGCTCCCTGCCTGCTGTTGGCTTGGCTCCCCGCCTGCTGTTGGCTCCCCGCTTGTGCCATCAAACCCCTGGTCAGCCTCTTATTGGGGTTTAGATGGTTTGACCCCAGCCCAGACACTGATCAGCCTCTTCATTGGGGTTTAGATGGTTTGACCCCAGCCCAGACCCTGATCAGCCTCTTCATTGGGGTTTAGATAGTTTGACCCCAGCCCAGACCCTGATCAGCCTCTTCATTGGGGTTTAGATAGTTTGACCCCAGCCCAGACCCTGGTCAGCCTCTTCATTGGGGTTTAGATGGTTTGACCCCTGCCCAGACCCTGATCAGCCTCTTCATTGGGGTTTAGATAGTTTGACCCCAGCCCAGACCCTGATCAGCCTCTTCATTGGGGTTTAGATGGTTTGACCCCAGCCCAGACACTGATCAGCCTCTTCATTGGGGTTTAGATAGTTTGACCCCAGCCCAGACCCTGATCAGCCTCTTCATTGGGGTTTAGATAGTTTGACCCCAGCCCAGACCCTGATCAGCCTCTTCATTGGGGTTTAGATAGTTTGACCCCAGCCCAGACCCTGGTCAGCCTCTTCATTGGGGTTTAGATGGTTTGACCCCAGCCCAGACCCTGATCAGCCTCTTCATTGGGGTTTAGATGGTTTGACCCCAGCCCAGACCCTGATCAGCCTCTTCATTGGGGTTTAGATGGTTTGACCCCAGCCCAGACCCTGGTCAGCCTCTTCATTGGGGTTTAGATGGTTTGACCCCAGCCCAGACCCTGATCAGCCTCTTCATTGGGGTTTAGATAGTTTGACCCCAGCCCAGACCCTGATCAGCCTCTTCATTGGGGTTTAGATGGTTTGACCCCAGCCCAGACCCTGATCAGCCTCTTCCTTGGGGTTTAGATAGTTTGACCCCAGCCCAGACCCTGATCAGCCTCTTCATTGGGGTTTAGATAGTTTGACCCCAGCCCAGACCCTGATCAGCCTCTTCATTGGGGTTTAGATGGTTTGACCCCTGCCCAGACACTGATCAGCCTCTTCATTGGGGTTTAGATAGTTTGACCCCAGCCCAGACCCTGATCAGCCTCTTCATTGGGGTTTAGATAGTTTGACCCCAGCCCAGACCCTGATCAGCCTCTTCATTGGGGTTTAGATAGTTTGACCCCAGCCCAGACCCTGATCAGTCTCTTCATTGGGGTTTAGATAGTTTGACCCCAGCCCAGACCCTGATCAGCCTCTTCATTGGGGTTTAGATAGTTTGACCCCAGCCCAGACCCTGATCAGCCTCTTCATTGGGGTTTAGATGGTTTGACCCTAGCCCAGAATCTGATCAGCCTCTTATTGGGGTTTAGATAGTTTGACCCTAGCCCAGAATCTGATCAGCCTCTTATTGGGGTTTAGATAGTTTGACCCCAGCCCAGACCCTGATCAGCCTCTTCATTGGGGTTTAGATAGTTTGACCCCAGCCCAGACCCTGATCAGCCTCTTCATTGGGGTTTAGATAGTTTGACCCCAGCCCAGAATCTGATCAGCCTCTTATTGGGGTTTAGATAGTTTGACCCTAGCCCAGAATCTGATCAGCCTCTTATTGGGGTTTAGATAGTTTGACCCCATGCAGACCCTGATCACAAGCATACTAAACTTAGAAAAATATCTATGAAATACTACAATCTTATCTACAGGTTACCCCCTAAATTTGCTACAACATCCTGTACTTCCATGGTTGGTTTAATTTACCCTCCCCTTAAACTGCCCCTAATTGACCCAAGTTAAACTACAACATCTGAGTCTGTTTGAGAGGATCAGCTTGAGCAAAGTGAGGTTTAGAATAATCACTGATCTACAAATAGTATTCCCTGCCAAATAACAGGACTAGTGTGATTAAGATTCATAGAGCTCCGCCATCCCAGTTTAGTCCATCTCCCCACCAAACACTCACGCGCAACCAGACAGTGATTGATTAATTGGAGACAGCTTGTGTCAATTAAATAACATTTCCTAGGATTTTCTACCTGCAGCAACACTAGTGGATGATGCTGGAAATACCGGTCAAACAACAACAATTCAAAAACAAACTGTCCCTAATCATGATTGATGAGACCTGAGCATCATTATTACTGATTACCCAGATGGTAGATTGGACATTTAGAGCCATTGTGACTGGCAGATGGCAGCCAAAATTACACAATATCAGCATGGTAACCCATAATAACCGATTAAAGACGATTAGTAGGGGAGCGTTCCTCTGCCCAGGCGTTGATAATATCAGCTAACCACATCATATGTTATAGCAATCTGGTGCCCGACAGCAGGGTCGATGATGTGGCATGCAACCATTGGTTGATGTACGCAACGCGTAAGCATGGGAACTCGACCAATATCAGCACGGTAATCCATGGTCACCCATTAAGGATTATACTATATCAGGATGGTAACCCATGGTAACCCAATTAAGGATTATACTATATCAGCAGGGTAATCCATTAAGGATTATACTATATCAGCATGGTAACCCATTAAGGATTATACTATATCAGCATGGTAACACATTAAGGATTATACTATATCAGCGTGGTAACCCATTAAGGATTATACTATATCAGCATGGTAACCCATTAAGGATTATACTATATCAGCGTGGTAACCCATTAAGGATTATACTATATCAGGATGGTAACCCATGGTAACCCAATTAAGGATTATACTATATCAGCATGGTCACCCATTAAGGATTATACTATATCAGCATGGTAACCCATTAAGGATTATACTATATCAGCATGGTAACACATTAAGGATTATACGATATCAGTATGGTAACCCATGGTAACCCAATTAAGGATTATACTATATCAGCATGGTAACCCATTAAGGATTATACTATATCAGCGTGGTAACCCATTATGGATTATACTATATCAGCGTGGTAACCCATTAAGGATTATACTATATCAGCGTGGTAACCCATTATGGATTATACTATATCAGCGTGGTAACCCATTATGGATTATACTATATCAGCATGGTAACCCATTAAGGATTATACTATATCAGCATGGTCACCCATTAAGGATTATACTATATCAGCATGGTAACACATTAAGGATTATACGATATTAGTATGGTAACCCATGGTAACCCAATTAAGGATTATACTATGTCAGCAGGGTAACCCATTAAGGATTATACTATATCAGCGTGGTAACCCATTATGGATTATACTATATCAGCGTGGTAACCCATTATGGATTATACTATATCAGCGTGGTAACCCATTAAGGATTATACTATATCAGCATGGTAACCCATTAAGGATTATACTATATCAGCGTGGTAACCCATCATGGATTATATTATATCAGCGTGGTAACCCATTAAGGATTATACTATATCAGCATGGTAACCCATTAAGGATTATACTATATCAGCGTGGTAACCCATTATGGATTATACTATATCAGCGTGGTAACCCATTAAGGATTATACTATATCAGCGTGGTAACCCATTAAGGATTATACTATATCAGCGTGGTAACCCATTAAGGATTATACTATATCAGCGTGGTAACCCATTAAGGATTATACTATATCAGCATGGTAACCTATTATGGATTATACTATATCAGCATGGTAACCCATTAAGGATTATACTATATCAGCATGGTAACCCATTAAGGATTATACTATATCAGCATGGTAACCTATTATGGATTATACTATATCAGCATGGTAACCCATTAAGGATTATACTATATCAGCATGGTAACCCATTAAGGATTATACTATATCAGCGTGGTAACCCATTAAGGATTATACTATATCAGCATGGTAACCCATTAAGGATTATACTATATCAGCGTGGTAACCCATTAAGGATTATACTATATCAGCGTGGTAACCCATTAAGGATTATACTATATCAGCGTGGTAACCCATTAAGGATTATACTATATCAGCATGGTAACCCATTAAGGATTATACTATATCAGCAGGGTAACCCATTAAGGATTATACTATATCAGCAGGGTAACCCATTAAGGGTTATACTATATCAGCATGGTAACCCATTAAGGATTATACTATATCAGCATGGTAACCCATTAAGGATTATACTATATCAGTATGGTAACCCATGGTAACCCAATTAAGGATTATACTATGTCAGCAGGGTAACCCATTAAGGATTATACTATATCACCGTGGTAACCCATTAAGGATTATACTATATCAGCATGGTAACCCATTAAGGATTATACTATATCAGCATGGTAACCCATTAAGGATTATACTATATCAGCATGGTAACCCATTAAGGATTATACTATATCCGCATGGAATTTTGATTCACTAAATGAATGAAGCCAACTCAGGCATGGCCAAACTTTCTGAATGTTTCCAAATATTATGTTCTGTATTATGTCATGTTTCATGTTTTGTGTGGACCCCAGGAAGAGTAGCTGCTGCTTTTGAAACAGCAAATGGGGATCCTAATAAAATACGGAAATACCAGATAAACAAAATTTCTTTAAATGTAAAAAAAATCTAACTTTATTTTATTTACTAGTAAGAATAAGAAATATTGTTTAAAAAAAGAGCCAGAATCTCAATTGGTGGGAATGAAATGGAACAAGTCACACCCACTAGATTCTAATTGATGAAAATATAATATTCAATTTGTCTGTAGCAAAGTGATGAAATCTGTTGGTTTATCAGAACAATTAGTGGTTTCGGTCATAAGGCTTGCTTCCTAACTCTATAATATAGCTTAAATTGACGCATATCTCATTTACTGTAATATTGTCTGGGCCAGTACATATGCCTCCTACCTATACAAATTACTCATCATATTAAATACATGTCAAAACTAGCCACCTCCTCTAATTACCTGGCTCCATCTGCACCTTTGTTTAAGAAACTCAATATCTTGTCTATTTACGATATTAATGTCCACCAATTACTCTACTGATATAGAGGGCCTCTATAACCCTAACTCTACTGATATAGAGGGCCTCTATAACCCTAACTCTACTGATATAGAGGGCCTCTATAACCCTAACTCTACTGATATAGAGGGCCTCTATAACCCTAACTCTACTGATATAGAGACCTCTATAACCCTAACTCTACTGATATAGAGGGCCTCTATAACCCTAACTCTACTGATATAGAGGGCCTCTATAACTCTACTGATATAGAGGGCCTCTATAAACCTAACTCTACTGATATAGAGGGCCTCTATAACCCTAACTCTACTGATATAGAGGGCCACTATAACCCTAACTCTACTGATATAGAGGGCCTCTATAACCCTAACTCTACTGATATAGAGGGCCTCTATAAACCTAACTCTACTGATATAGAGGGCCTCTATAACCCTAACTCTACTGATATAGAGGGCCTCTATAACCCTAACTCTACTGATATAGAGGGCCTCTATAACCCTAACTCTACTGATATAGAGGGCCTCTATAACCCTAACTCTACTGATATAGAGGGCCTCTATAACCCTAACTCTACTGATATAGAGGGCCTCTATAACCCTAACTCTACTGATATAGAGACCTCTATAACCCTAACTCTACTGATATAGAGGGCCTCTATAACCCTAACTCTACTGATATAGAGGGCCTCTATAACTCTACTGATATAGAGGGCCTCTATAAACCTAACTCTACTGATATAGAGGGCCTCTATAACCCTAACTCTACTGATATAGAGGGCCACTATAACCCTAACTCTACTGATATAGAGGGCCTCTATAACCCTAACTCTACTGATATAGAGGGCCTCTATAACCCTAACTCTACTGATATAGAGGGCCTCTATAACTCTACTGATATAGAGGGCCTCTATAACCCTAACTCTACTGATATAGAGGGCCTCTATAACCCTAACTCTACTGATATAGAGGGCCTCTATAACCCTAACTCTACTGATATAGAGGGCCTCTATAACTCTACTGATATAGAGGGCCTCTATAAACCTAATTCTACTGATATAGAGGGCCTCTATAACCCTAACTCTACTGATATAGAGGGCCACTATAACCCTAACTCTACTGATATAGAGGGCCTCTATAACCCTAACTCTACTGATATAGAGGGCCTCTATAAACCTAACTCTACTGATATAGAGGGCCTCTATAACCCTAACTCTACTGATATAGAGGGCCACTATAACCCTAACTCTACTGATATAGAGGGCCTCTATAACCCTAACTCTACTGATATAGAGGGCCTCTATAAACCTAACTCTACTGATATAGAGGGCCTCTATAACCCTAACTCTACTGATATAGAGGGCCTCTATAACCCTAACTCTACTGATATAGAGGGCCTCTATAACCCTAACTCTACTGATATAGAGGGCCTCTATAACCCTAACTCTACTGATATAGAGGGCCTCTATAACCCTAACTCTACTGATATAGAGGGCCTCTATAACCCTAACTCTACTGATATAGAGACCTCTATAACCCTAACTCTACTGATATAGAGGGCCTCTATAACCCTAACTCTACTGATATAGAGGGCCTCTATAACTCTACTGATATAGAGGGCCTCTATAAACCTAACTCTACTGATATAGAGGGCCTCTATAACCCTAACTCTACTGATATAGAGGGCCACTATAACCCTAACTCTACTGATATAGAGGGCCTCTATAACCCTAACTCTACTGATATAGAGGGCCTCTATAACCCTAACTCTACTGATATAGAGGGCCTCTATAACTCTACTGATATAGAGGGCCTCTATAACCCTAACTCTACTGATATAGAGGGCCTCTATAACCCTAACTCTACTGATATAGAGGGCCACTATAACCCTAACTCTACTGATATAGAGGGCCTCTATAACCCTAACTCTACTGATATAGAGGGCCTCTATAAACCTAACTCTACTGATATAGAGGGCCTCTATAACCCTAACTCTACTGATATAGAGGGCCTCTATAACCCTAACTCTACTGATATAGAGGGCCTCTATAACCCTAACTCTACTGATATAGAGGGCCTCTATAACCCTAACTCTACTGATATAGAGGGCCTCTATAACCCTAACTCTACTGATATAGAGGGCCTCTATAACTCTACTGATATAGAGGGCCTCTATAAACCTAACTCTACTGATATAGAGGGCCTCTATAACCCTAACTCTACTGATATAGAGGGCCACTATAACCCTAACTCTACTGATATAGAGGGCCTCTATAACCCTAACTCTACTGATATAGAGGGCCTCTATAAACCTAATTCTACTGATATAGAGGGCCTCTATAACCCTAACTCTACTGATATAGAGGGCCTCTATAACCCTAACTCTACTGATATAGAGGGCCTCTATAACCCTAACTCTACTGATATAGAGGGCCTCTATAACCCTAACTCTACTGATATAGAGGGCCTCTATAACCCTAACTCTACTGATATAGAGGGCCTCTATAACCCTAACTCTACTGATATAGAGACCTCTATAACCCTAACTCTACTGATATAGAGGGCCTCTATAACCCTAACTCTACTGATATAGAGGGCCTCTATAACTCTACTGATATAGAGGGCCTCTATAAACCTAACTCTACTGATATAGAGGGCCTCTATAACCCTAACTCTACTGATATAGAGGGCCACTATAACCCTAACTCTACTGATATAGAGGGCCTCTATAACCCTAACTCTACTGATATAGAGGGCCTCTATAAACCTAACTCTACTGATATAGAGGGCCTCTATAACCCTAACTCTACTGATATAGAGGGCCTCTATAACCCTAACTCTACTGATATAGAGGGCCTCTATAACCCTAACTCTACTGATATAGAGGGCCTCTATAACCCTAACTCTACTGATATAGAGGGCCTCTATAACCCTAACTCTACTGATATAGAGGGCCTCTATAACCCTAACTCTACTGATATAGAGGGCCTCTATAACCCTAACTCAACTGATATAGATGGCCTCTATAACCCTAACAACCTCTCCCTCAACGTGACCAAGACAAAGGAGATGATTGTGGACTACAGGAAAAAAAAGAGGACTGAGCACGCCCCCATTCTCATCGACGGGGCTGTAGTGGAACAGGTTGAGAGCTTCAAGTTCCTTGGTGTCCACATCACCAACGAACTATCATGGTCCAAACACACCAAGACAGTCGTGAAGAGGGCACGACAAAGCCTATTCCCCCTCAGGAGACTGAAAAGATTTGGCATGGGTCCTCAGATCCTCAAAAAATTATACAGCTGCACCATCGAGAGTATCCTGACTGGTTGCATCACCGCCTGGTATGGCAACTGCTTGGCCTCCGACCGTAAGGCACTACAGAGGGTACTGCGTACGGCCCAGTACATCACTGGGGCCAAGCTTCCTGCCATCCAGGACCTCTATACCAGGCGGTGTCAGAGGAAGGCCCTCAAAATTGTCAAAGACTCCAGCCACCCTAGTCATAGACTGTTCTCTCTGCTACCGCACGTCAAGCGGTACCGGAGTGCCAAGTCTAGGTCCATAAGACTCCTAAACAGCTAATCATGGCTACCCAGACTATTTTCACTGCCCCCCCCCCACCCCATCTTTTTACGCTGCTGCTACTCTGTTAATTATTTATGCATAGTCACTTTAACTCTACCCACATGTACATATTACTTCAACTACCTCAACTAGCCGGTGCCTCCGCACATTGACTCTGCACCGGTACCCCCCTGTATATATAGCCTCCCTACTGTTATTTTATTTTACTTCTGCTCTTTTTTTCTCAACACTTTTTTGTTTTATTCTACTTTATTAAAAATAAATGCACTGTTGGTTAAGGGCTGTAAGTAAGCATTTCACTGTAATGTCTGCACCTGTTGTATTTGGCGCATGTGGCCAATAAAATTAGATTTGATTTGATTTGAAATAGACCATTGCCATATATGGATCTGTGCCATTCACTTTGAACTGGACTGTGTTTACAGCATGAGGGGTTGTGAGTAGATGCGCTTGTTTTGAGATCAAAGTGAGAGTTACATGTAGCGACATATGCATATTTGTACATTTGTTCATATCCTTTGTTCGTTAGTGAATTACTAGCCCAGTTATAGATCATTTGTAGTCAGCAATGGGGGAGTAATTACTTCCTACAAGAGCACAAAACATGTGCATTTCTAGACATCTTTGAAAAGCGAGTCAGGTAAATAACTTTTGTTTTCTTAAAGGGGCAGTGTTATATTTTCAGACAGGATGGAATAAGCTAAGTAGCCAATAGGCAGAGGGTAGCATAATTTGTCTGATTGGCTGTAATAATGGAATGGGAATAATAATGCATTTTAATTTGTAAAGTGGTTTCTTGCATCAAACAACACAACATTTTCAGTCACCTCCTTGTCTGAAGGACAAGTGGATAAACAGGTTAATGTCAAGCCCTGCATGTTTTTTTCAAAAGTCTCATGGAATGTAGGTCTACATTGAACACCACACATTGGGTACTACTGTAGGCTGAATGATAGAACAGCTGTTTCCATGTTATGGGATGTATTTTCTCCATAGTTTTTGATGGTAGCCACTCTGGTAGGCCTACATTATGATCAAATAGCCACAGTAGCCTTCATGGACCCTGTTAAAACTGTAACTTAAAGCAGGTACAGCCTCAGTGTTCACAGTAAACGTGCAACTGAAGTTGCCCATAATTCTTACAATGTTCAGCAAACCTGAAATTTGCTCAGTGATGAAACATTTTTGAGGGAACATTGACCCTGCCCTGTTCACTCAACGTGCTACCTTGTCCTGGACCTGCTGTCTATGAAGTTGAGAGTGGTTACATTTCTCCAGCCCCATTCCTCAGCTGTTTACTGAAACAGGGGTGGGGTGACGGCTTTATTATTGTTTGAACTGCAGAATGCCCCTTTAAAACCATAAAAACTGATAATAATCTAATCCAGCAATTAAATAAACAAAACAATAAATTATTCTACTTCTAATAAATTTCAAACTTTATGGAAATAACATTTATTTAGAAAGATAGTCTCTTTAAAAAAATGGGTTAGGGTTAGGGTTAAAAAATGTAATTCATCAAGTTCATAGACACGTCCTAATTTGAAGGGCAATTCCACCACGTTTCAACCTCATGTTCATTATCTCCATACCAGTGTCTCCATATGTGAAAGCAACACATTTCTACGATTTTAAAAACAGTGATTTTCAAACACTATGAGATACGCGGTGGGGAGCAAGAAAATACCCTCCCTCTGGCTAGAAACTCGTTGAAGGTTTTGAAAATCACCGTTTAAAAAAACGTTTAATCCTACCCTGTGATGTCACAGATAAGCATTTCTTAGGACCTTTCTTCTGATCTTTTTAACCCCAGATCATAGAAACGTGCTGTTTTCACATATGTAGACACTGGTATGGTGCTGGAGATGATGAACATGAGGTTGAAAAGTGGTGGAATTGCCCTTTAAGCAAGTAAGTAAAAGTCAACAGCCCCAGTCATGTTAAATGAAGGAGAGCCAGGTCTCTGTGACCTGACTGATCACAATACTAATAACCAGAATAGCAGGGTGGTTCACTAACCAACTCCCACAGGGGAAAGTAAGGCAAGTAGTGTGAATTCTAAAACTTTAACAGTTATCTGAAATTGTTCAGTCTCATTAAACAGGGAAAATGTTACTGTTCTTGCTTCAAAACAAGGCACCAAAGCACTTTCATAAAAAGATACAGTGGGGAGAACAAGTATTTGATACACTGCCGATTTTGCAGGTTTTCCTACTTACAAAGCATGTAGAGGTCTGTAATTTTTATCATAGGTACACTTCAACTGTGAGAGATGGAATCTAAAACAAAAATCAAGAAAATCACATTTTATGATTTTTAAGTAATTAATTTGCATTTTATTGCATGACATATAGTGGGGGAAAAAAGTATTTAGTCAGCCACCAATTGTGCAAGTTCTCCCACTTAAAAAGATGAGAGAGGCCTGTAATTTTCATCATAGGTACACGTCAACTATGACAGACAAAATGAGGAAAAAAAATCCTGAAAATCACATTGTAGGATTTTTTATGAATTTATTTGCAAATTATGGTCCTCCAGGTTTCTTATCCTAACCCTCCTGTAGTAATCACGTCCACTCTGAAGTCCTCCAGGTTTCTGAACTTCCCCAGGTGTTCCTGCAGCTTGGGCTCCATGAACTGGTTCTTAATCTGGGAGTACATCAGGAAAGCCCACAACTTCTCCAGCCCATATAGTTGACCTGGACACACACACATCACAGCCTTATCCCTAATAATAATAATAATAATATGCCATTTAGCAGACGCTTTTATCCAAAGCCACTTACAGTCATGTGTGCATACATTTTTGTGTATGGGTGGTCCCGGGGTTCGAACCCACTACCCTGGCGTTACAAGCACCATGCTCTACCAATTGAGCTACAGAGGACCCTTAACACACAGCCTTAGGCCTAACCCTTAACACACAGCCTTAGGCCTAACCCTTAATACACAGCCTTAGCCCTAACTCTAACCCTCAACACACAGCCTTAGCCCTAACTCTAACCCTTAACACACATTCTTAGGCCTAACTCTAACCCTTAACCCACAGCCTTAGGCCTAACTCTAACCCTTAACCCACAGCCTTAGCCCTAACTCTAACCCTTAACCCACAGCCTTAGCCCTAACTCTAACCCTCAACACACAGCCTTAGCCCTAACTCTAACCCTTAACCCACAGCCTTAGGCCTAACTCTAACCCTTAACCCACAGCCTTAGCCCTAACTCTAACCCTTAACCCACAGCCTTAGCCCTAACTCTAACCCTCAACACACAGCCTTAGCCCTAACTCTAACCCTTAACCCACAGCCTTAGCCCTAACTCTAACCCTCTAACACACAGCCTTAGCCCTAACTCTAACCCTCAACACACAGCCTTAGGCCTAACCCTTAACCCACAGCCTTAGCCCTAACTCTAACCCTTAATACACAGCCTTAGGCCTAACTCTAACCCTCAACACACAGCCTTAGGCCTAACTCTAACCCTCTAACACACAGCCTTAGCCCTAACTCTAACCCTTAACCCACAGCCTTAGCCCTAACTCTAACCCTCTAACACACAGCCTTAGCCCTAACTATAACCCACAGCCTTAGCCCTAACTCTAACCCTCTAACACACAGCCTTAGCCCTAACTCTAACCCTTAACACACAGCCTTAGCCCTAACTCTAACCCTTAACCCACAGCCTTAGCCCTAACTCTAACCCTTAACCCACAGCCTTAGCCCTAACTCTAACCCTCAACACACAGCCTTAGCCCTAACTCTAACCCTCTAACACACAGCCTTAGCCCTAACCCTCAACACACAGCCTTAGCCCTAACTCTAACCCTCAACACACAGCCTTAGGCCTAACTCTAACCCTCAACCCACAGCCTTAGCCCTAACTCTAACCCACAGCCTTAGCCCTAACTATAACCCACAGCCTTAGCCCTAACTCTAACCCTCTAACACACAGCCTTAGCCCTAACTCTAACCCTTAACCCACAGCCTTAGCCCTAACTCTAACCCTTAACCCACAGCCTTAGCCCTAACTCTAACCCTTAACCCACAGCCTTAGCCCTAACTCTAACCCTCTAACACACAGCCTTAGCCCTAACTCTAACCCTCAACACACAGCCTTAGGCCTAACTCTAACCCTCAACACACAGCCTTAGCCCTAACTCTAACCCTTAACCCACAGCCTTAGCCCTAACTCTAACCCTCTAACACACAGCCTTAGCCCTAACTCTAACCCTTAACACACAGCCTTAGGCCTAACTCTAACCCTCAACACACAGCCTTAGCCCTAACTCTAACCCTTAACCCACAGCCTTAGCCCTAACTCTAACCCTCTAACACACAGCCTTAGCCCTAACTCTAACCCTCTAACCCACAGCCTTAGCCCTAACTCTAACCCTCAACACACAGCCTTAGGCCTAACCCTTAACCCACAGCCTTAGCCCTAACTCTAACCCTTAATACACAGCCTTAGGCCTAACTCTAACCCTCAACACACAGCCTTAGGCCTAACTCTAACCCTCTAACACACAGCCTTAGCCCTAACTCTAACCCTCTAACACACAGCCTTAGCCCTAACTCTAACCCTCAACACACAGCCTTAGCCCTAACTCTAACCCACAGCCTTAGCCCTAACTCTAACCCTTAACACACAGCCTTAGCCCTAACTCTAACCCTTAACACACAGCCTTAGCCCTAACTCTAACCCTTAACCCACAGCCTTAGCCCTAACTCTAACCCTTAACCCACAGCCTTAGGCCTAACTCTAACCCTTAACACACAGCCTTAGCCCTAACTCTAACCCACAGCCTTAGGCCTAACTCTAACCCTTAACACACAGCCTTAGCCCTAACCCTAACCCTTAATACACAGCCTTAGGCCTAACTCTAACCCTTAACCCACAGCCTTAGCCCTAACTCTAACCCTCTAACACACAGCCTTAGCCCTAACTCTAACCCTCTAACACACAGCCTTAGCCCTAACTCTAACCCTCAACACACAGCCTTAGCCCTAACTCTAACACACAGCCTTAGGCCTAACTCTAACCCTCAACACACAGCCTTAGCCCTAACTCTAACCCTTAACACACAGCCTTAGCCCTAACTCTAACCCTTAACCCACAGCCTTAGCCCTAACTCTAACCCTTAACCCACAGCCTTAGCCCTAACTCTAACCCTTAACACACAGCCTTAGGCCTAACCCTTAACACACAGCCTTAGCCCTAACTCTAACCCTCTAACACACAGCCTTAGCCCTAACTCTAACCCTTAACCCACAGCCTTAGCCCTAACTCTAACCCTTAACACACAGCTTTAGCCCTAACTCTAACCCTCAACACACAGCCTTAGCCCTAACTCTAACCCTCTAACACACAGCCTTAGCCCTAACTCTAACCCTCAACACACAGCCTTAGCCCTAACTCTAACCCTTTAACACACAGCCTTAGCCCTAACTCTAACCCTCAACACACAGCCTTAGCCCTAACTCTAACCCTTAACACACAGCTTTAGCCCTAACTCTAACCCTCTAACACACAGCCTTAGCCCTAACTCTAACCCTCAACACACAGCCTTAGCCCTAACTCTAACCCTCTAACACACAGCCTTAGCCCTAACTCTAACCCTTAACACACAGCCTTAGCCCTAACTCTAACCCTCAACACACAGCCTTAGCCCTAACTCTAACCCACAGCCTTAGCCCTAACTCTAACCCTCTAACACACAGCCTTAGCCCTAACTCTAACCCTTAACACACAGCCTTAGCCCTAACTCTAACCCTCTAACACACAGCCTTAGCCCTAACTCTAACCCTCAACACACAGCCTTAGCCCTAACTCTAACCCTTAACACACAGCCTTAGGCCTAACTCTAACCCTTAACCCACAGCCTTAGCCCTAACTCTAACCCACAGCCTTAGCCCTAACTCTAACCCTCTAACACACAGCCTTAGCCCTAACTCTAACCCTTAACCCACAGCCTTAGGCCTAACTCTAACCCTTAACCCACAGCCTTAGCCCTAACTCTAACCCTCAACACACAGCCTTAGGCCTAACTCTAACCCACAGCCTTAGGCCTAACTCTAACCCTTAACCCACAGCCTTAGGCCTAACTCTAACCCACAGCCTTAGGCCTAACTCTAACCCTTAACCCACAGCCTTAGGCCTAACTCTAACCCTTAACACACAGCCTTAGCCCTAACTCTAACCCTCAACACACAGCCTTAGGCCTAACTCTAACCCTTAATACACAGCCTTAGGCCTAACCCTTAACACACAGCCTTAGCCCTAACCCTTAACACACAGCCTTAGCCCTAACTCTAACCCACAACACACAGCCTTAGCCCTAACTCTAACCCTCAACACACAGCCTTAGCCCTAACTCTAACCCTTAACACACAGCCTTAGCCCTAACTCTAACCCTCAACACACAGCCTTAGGTCTAACTCTAACCCTTAACCCACAGCCTTAGGCCTAACTCTAACCCACAGCCTTAGCCCTAACTCTAACCCACAACACACAGCCTTAGCCCTAACTCTAACCCTCAACACACAGCCTTAGCCCTAACTCTAACCCTTAACACACAGCCTTAGCCCTAACTCTAACCCTCAACACACAGCCTTAGCCCTAACTCTAACCCTTAATACACAGCCTTAGCCCTAACTCTAACCCTTAACCCACAGCGTTAGCCCTAACTCTAACCCTTAACACACAGCCTTAGCCCTAACTCTAACCCTTAACACACAGCCTTAGCCCTAACTCTAACCCTCAACACACAGCCTTAGGCCTAACTCTAACCCTCAACACACAGCCTTAGCCCTAACTCTAACCCTTAACACACAGCCTTAGCCCTAACTCTAACCCTCAACACACAGCCTTAGGCCTAACTCTAACCCTTAACCCACAGCCTTAGGCCTAACTCTAACCCACAGCCTTAGCCCTAACTCTAACCCACAACACACAGCCTTAGCCCTAACTCTAACCCTCAACACACAGCCTTAGCCCTAACTCTAACCCTTAACACACAGCCTTAGCCCTAACTCTAACCCTCAACACACAGCCTTAGCCCTAACTCTAACCCTTAATACACAGCCTTAGCCCTAACTCTAACCCTTAACCCACAGCCTTAGCCCTAACTCTAACCCTTAACACACAGCCTTAGCCCTAACTCTAACCCTTAACACACAGCCTTAGCCCTAACTCTAACCCTCAACACACAGCCTTAGGCCTAACTCTAACCCTCAACACACAGCCTTAGGCCTAACTCTAACCCTTAACCCACAGCCTTAGGCCTAACTCTAACCCACAGCCTTAGCCCTAACTCTAACCCACAACACACAGCCTTAGGCCTAACTCTAACCCTTAACACACAGCCTTAGCCCTAACTCTAACCCTTAACACACAGCCTTAGGCCTAACTCTAACCCACAGCCTTAGCCCTAACTCTAACCCACAGCCTTAGGCCTAACTCTAACCCTTAACCCACAGCCTTAGCCCTAACTCTAACCCTCAACACACAGCCTTAGCCCTAAACCTAACCCACAGCCTTAGCCCTAACCCTAACCCTAACCCACAGCCTTCTCACAGTTGACCTGGACACACAAACACAGCATTAACACAGAATAAAGATATTAGGGTTAGTAGAGCGGTTATAAAGAGGTTATAAAGCAGTTCAGGTTATAAAGCGGTTATAAACAGGTTAGTGTTAGTAAAGCAGTTATAAATAGTTAGTAGAACAGTAATAAAGTGGTTAGGTTAGTAGAGGTTATAAACAGGTTATAAAGCTGTTTGGGTTAGTAGAGCAGTTATAAACAGATTATAAAGAGGCTATAAATAGGTAAGGGTTAGCAGAGCCATTATAAACAGGTTATAAAGCAGTTATAAACAGGTTAGTAGAGCGGTCAAAAACAGGTTATAAAGTGGTTAGGGTTAGTAGAGGTTATAAAGCAGTTAGGGTTAGTAGAGATGTTATAAAGAGGTTAGTAGAACGTTATAAACAGGTTATAAAGCAGTTAGCGTAGGTAGAGCAGTTATAAAGCAGTTATAAACAGGTTAGGGTTAGTAGTTAGTTCTTGTTATACAATTTCAATATAGAACCCCAAGTCATTCTCAAACTGCCTCAAATAGCTCCTTTGTTCCACACCCCATACACGCCGAGACCGGCTCAATCGGTACCTCCAGTGATGCTATCTCTTTCATTGTTACCCAACGCTTAGGTTTACCTCCACTGTACTCATATCCTCCCATATCCTTTTCTGTACATAATGCCCTGAATCTATTCTACAACACCCGGAAATCTGCCCCCTTTATTCTCTGTACCCAACGCACTAGAAGACCAGTTCTTAAAGCCTTTAGCCGTATCCTTATTCTAGTCCTCCTCTGTTCCTCTGGTGATGTAGAGGCTAACCCAGGCCCTGCAGCCCCCAGTATCACTCCTACTCCCCAGGAGTTATCATTTGTTGACTTCTCTAACCGTAAAAGCCTTGGTTTTCTGCACGTTAACATCAGAAGCCTCCTTCCTAAGTTTGAGTCATTTACTGCGTTAGCACACTCCGCCAACCCTGATGTTCTAGCAGTGTCTGAATCCTGGCTTAGGAAGGCCACCAAAAATTCAGAAATGTCCATCCCCAACTACAACATTTTCCATCTAGATAGAACTGCCAAAGGGGGTGGAGTTGCAATCTACTGTAGAGATAGCATGCAGAGCTCTATCATACTATCCAGGTCTGTGCCCAAACAGTTTGAGCTCCTACTTCTAAAAATCCACCTTTCCAGAAATAAGTCTCTCACTGTTGCCGCTTGCTACAGACCCCCCTCAGCCCCCAGCTGTGCCCTGGACACAATTGATTGCCCCCCATCTATCCTCAGAGTACGTACTGCTTGGTGACCTAAACTGGGATATGCTTAACACCCCGGCCATCCTACAATCCAAACTAGATCCCCTCAATCTCACACAAATTATGAAGGAACCTACCAGGTACAACCCTAAATCCGTAAACATGGGCACCCTCATAGATATCATCCTGACTAACTTACCCTCTAAATACACCCCCGCTGTCTTCAACCAGGATCTCAGCAATTACAGCCTTATTGCCTGCGTTCGTAACAGGTCCATGGTCAAACGACCACCCCTCATCACTGTCAAACGCTGGCCCGGGTATCCTGGATGGATATTGACCTCATTCCGTCAGTAGAGGATGCCTGGTTGTTCTTTAAAAGTGCTTTCGTTGTCAATCTTAAATAAGCATGCCCCATTCAAAAACATCAGAACTAAGAACAGCTATAGCCCCTGGTTCTCCTCAGACTTGACTGCCCTTGACCAGCACAAAAACATCCTGTGGCATACTGCATTAGCATCGAATAGCCCCCCGATATGTAACTTTTCAGGGAAGTTAGGAACCAATATACACAAGCAGTTAGGAAAGCAAAGGCTAGCTTTTTCAAACAGAAATTTGCATCCTGTAGCACTAACTCCAAAAAGTTTTGGGACACTGTAAAGTCCATGGAGAATAAGAGCACCTCCTCCCAGCTGCCCACTGCACTGAGGCTAGGAAACACAATCACCACCGATAAATCTACAATAATCGAGAATTTCAACAAGCATTTTGCTACGGCTGGCCATGATTTCCACCTGGTTACCACTACCCCGGCCACCAGCTCTACACCCTCCGCTGCAACTTGCCCATGCCCCCCCCCACTTCTCCTTCACACAAATTCAGACAGCTGATGTTCTGAAAGAGCTACCTTCTCCGCTATGCAATCCGGTTTCCGAGCTGGTCATGGGTGCACCTCAGCCACGCTCAAGGTCCTAAACGATATTATAACCACGATCGATAATAGACAGTACTGTGCAGCCGTCTTCATCGACCTGGCCAAGGCTTTCGACTCTGTCAACCACTGCATTCTTATTGGCAGACTAAATAGCTTTGGTTTTTCAAATGACTGCCTCGCCTGGTTCACCAACTACTTCTCAGATAGAGTTCAATGTGTCAAATCGGAGGGCCTGTTGTCTGGACTATGGCAGTCTCTATGGGGGTGCCACAGGGTTCAATTCTTGGGCTGACTCTTTTCTCCATGTATATCAATGATGTCGCTCTTGTTGCTGGTGACTCTCAGATCCACCTCTACGCAGACGACACCATTTTGTATACATCTGGCCCTTCATTGGACACTGTGTTAACAAACCTCCAAACGAGCTTCAATGCCATACAACACTCCTTCCGTAGCCTCCAACTGCTCTTAAACACTAGTAAAACTAAATGCATGCTCTTCAAATCGAACACTGCTTGCACCCGCCCACCCGACTAGAATCACTACTCTCGACGGGTCTGACTTAGAGTATGTGGACAACTACAAATACCTAGGTGTCTGGTTAGACTGTAAACTCTCCTTCCAGACTCACATTAAGAATCTCCAATCCAAAGTTAAATCTAGAATCGGCTTCCTATTTCGCAACAAAGCCTCCTTCACTCATGCTGCCAAACATGCCCTCGTAAAACAGACTATCCTACCGATCCTTGACTTCGGCGATGTCATTTACAAAATAGCCTCCAACACTCTACTCAGCAAATTGGATGTAGTCTATCACAGTGCCATCCGTTTTGTCTCCAAAGCCCCATATACTACCCACCACTGTGACCTGTGCGCTCTTGTTGGCTGGTCCTCACTACATATTCGTCGCCAAACCCACTGGCTCCAGGCCATCTATAAATCACTGCTAGGCAAATCTATGCCTTATCTTAGCTCATTGGTCACCATAGCAACACCCATCCGTAGTATGCGCTCCAGCAGGTATATCTCACTGGTCATCCCCAAAGCCAACACCTCCTTTGGCCGCCATTCCTTCCAGTTCTCTGCTGCCAATGACTGGAACGAACTGCAAAAATCTCTGAAGCTGGAGACTCTTATCTCCCTCACTAACTTTAAGCATCCGTTGTCAGAGCACCTTACCGATCACTGCACCTGTACACAGCCCTTCTGAAATTAGCCCACTTAACTACCTCATCCCCATATTGTTATTTATTTTGCTCATTTGCACCCAGTATCTCTATTTGCACATCATCTCTTGCACATCTATCATTCCAGTGTTAATGCTCATTTTAATTATTTTGCACTATGGCCTATTTATTGTCTTACCTCCATAACTTGCTACATTTGCACACACTGTATATATATTTTCTGATGTATTTTTGACTTTATGTTTTGTTTTACCCCATATGTAACTCTGTATTGTTGTTTTTATCGCACTGCTTTGCTTTATCTTGGCCAGGTCGCAGTTGTAAATGAGAACTTGTTCTCAACTGGTTTACCTGGTTAAATAAAGGTGGAAAAAAAGTAAAAAAAAAAAAAGAAAGTAGAGCAGTTAAATGAAATCAAATGTTATTTGTCACATGCGCCGAATACAACAGGTGTAGAGCTTACAGTGAAATGCTTACTTAAAAGCCCTTAACACTTATTTTTCTTAAAACTGCATTGTTGGTTAAGTAAAAAATAGATAAGTAAAAACCTATGAAGAGGTTGTAAAGATTTTAGGGTTAGTAGAATGGTTATAAAGAGGTTATAAAGAGGTTATAAAGATGTTATAAAGATGTTAGGGTTAGTAGAGCGGTTATAAAGAGGTTATGAAGATGTTAGGGTTAGTAGAGCGGTTATAAAGAGGTTATAAAGATGTTATAAAGATGTTAGGGTTAGTAGAGCGGTTATAAAGAGGTTATGAAGATGTTAAGGTTAGTAGAGCGGTTATAAAGAGGTTATAAAGAGG
>NW_028162638.1:0-27500 GCF_964263955.1 Coregonus lavaretus
AGTATCAGAACAGTATCAGTATCAGAGCAGTATCAGTATCAGAGCAGTATCAGTATCAGAGCAGTATCAGAGCAGTAACAGTATCAGAGCAGTATCAGAACAGTATCAGTATCAGATCAGTATCAGTATCAGAGCAGTATCAGAGCAGTAACAGAGCAGTATCAGTATCAGAGCAGTATCAGAGCAGTAACAGAGCAGTATCAGAGCAGTAACAGAGCAGTATCAGTATCAGAGCAGTATCAGAGCAGTATCAGTATCAGAGCGGTATTATAGCAGTATCAGTATCATAGCAGTATCAGAGCAGTATCAGTATCAGAACAGTATCCGTATCAGAGCAGTATCAGTATCAGATCAGTATCAGAGCAGTATCAGAACAGTATCAGTATCAGAACAGTATCAGTATCAGAGCAGTATCAGTATCAGAACAGTATCAGTATCAGAACAGTATCAGTATCAGAGCAGTATCAGAGCAGTATCAGTATCAGAGCAGTATCAGTATCAGAGCAGTATCAGTATCAGAACAGTATCAGTATCAGAGCAGTATCAGTATCAGAGCAGTATCAGTATCAGAACAGTATCAGAACAGTATCAGTATCAGAGCAGTATCAGAACAGTATCAGTATCAGAGCAGTATCAGAGCAGTATCAGTATCAGAACAGTATCAGTATCAGAGCAGTATCAGAGCAGTATCAGTATCAGAACAGTATCAGTATCAGAGCAGTATTATAGCAGTATCAGTATCAGAACAGTATCAGAGCAGTATCAGAACAGTATCCGTATCAGAGCAGTATCAGTATCAGATCAGTATCAGAGCAGTATCAGTATCAGAGCAGTATCAGAGCAGTATCAGAACAGTATCAGTATCAGAGCAGTATTATAGCAGTATCAGTATCAGAACAGTATCAGAGCAGTATCAGAACAGTATCCGTATCAGAGCAGTATCAGTATCAGATCAGTATCAGAGCAGTATCAGAACAGTATCAGTATCAGAACAGTATCAGTATCAGAGCAGTATCAGAGCAGTATCAGTATCAGAACAGTATCAGTATCAGAGCAGTATCAGAACAGTATCAGTATCAGAGCAGTATCAGTATCAGAACAGTATCAGTATCAGAGCAGTATCAGAGCAGTATCAAAGCAGTATCAGAACAGTATCAGTATCAGAGCAGTATCAGTATCAGAGCAGTATCAGAGCAGTATCAGTATCAGAGCAGTATCAGTATCAGAACAGTATCAGTATCAAAGCAGTATCAGTATCAAAGCAGTATCAGTATCAGAGCAGTATCAGTATCAGAGCAGTATCAGTATCAGAGCAGTATTAGTATCAGAGCAGTATCAGTATCAGAGCAGTATCAAAGCAGTATCAGTATCAAAGCAGTATCAGTGTCAAAGCAGTATCAGTATCAGAGCAGTATCAGTATCAAAGCAGTATCAGTATCAAAGCAGTATCAGTATCAAAGCAGTATCAGTATCAGAGCAGTATCAGTATCAAAGCAGTATCAGTATCAGAGCAGTATCAGTATCAGAGCAGTATCAGTATCAGAGCAGTATCAGTATCAGAGCAGTATCAGTATCAGAGCAGTATCAGTATCAGTATCAGAGCAGTATCAGTATCAGAGCAGTATCAGTATCAAAGCAGTGTCGTCCACAAGTGTCATATAGGCCATGCTGTGCTCGTGTCCACCCAGTGTTGCTGCTGCCCATGTAAAAAACATTGCATAACAGAAACAACAACTTACCAACATTACAAGAACCATCAGCCAAACCAAATGATCCAGGAATAGAACTACAGTACATCGTGTGTTGACTAACCATGTGATTATAAAAGGCTTCATTAGACGTTGCTTCAATGGATGCAATTGAATCAGCAAATACTGTATGTGCTTTAGGGGATGAGAGAGGGAGAGCAGTGGTGACAATTTAGAAATTTTCGACCTCGCTGGATGAGATTCCCACAGTTTGTTGCATCAGGAGATAATATATGCCTGAGGGCTCCAGAAGAGGAACTGCTGATGTATAATAATGAAATTAAGCAGATAGAAGATTTTCAAGATACTTTTGTTCTGTGTAACGCAAGTCCTGACACATCGTGTTTTTATGTTTGTAACTAATGCCTTGCCATGTACACTACCTTACAATGTCAAAGGAATATTTTACACTAAATATGGAAAGCAGGTTACAATTCAACCAGGTGTTTTGAACTAGGACCAACAATGCCCAGTTATAAATGATGTGTTAGGTGGTGTTAGGTCTAAACTCCCCTAGAGACATGTCATAATAAATGCTCATGACCAACAGATCAACCATGGTCAAACCCTACAGACTGTCTGAAAGACCATTTATGGAAGAGACACTATACACCTACTAGAGCAGGAAATACCCCCTGGATATCTCTCAGCGTCAATGGTACAGATGTAACCAGACAGACAGCAATGTATTCACTATGCTCCATTGACCATTATGGTCACCTGCAGGGGTGGAACTGGAAAATAAGCTCACTCTGGGAATTGACCAATGTAAAGATCCTTGAATTTATCTGAAGAACACTTTTCTACATGTCAAAATATTGTAACTTTGTGTGTGTGGTCTGTGTGTGTGTGTACGTACGTACGTGTATGTGTGTGTGTGTGTTTTTGTATGTGTGTGGCACCATAATGATCTGTATAAGGCAGAACAGACATTATGGGACATGGTTGGACAGTTATGAATGAGTCTGTAGACTAATGTTGGGTCATGGTCGGACAGTTATGAATGAGTCTGTAGACTAATGTTGGGTCATGGTCGGACAGTTATGAAGGAGTCTGTAGACTAATGTTGGGACATGGTTGGACAGTTATGAATGAGTCTGTAGACTAATGTTGGGTCATGGTCGGACAGTTATGAATGAGTCTGTAGACTAATGTTGGGTCATGGTCGGACAGTTATGAATGAGTCTGTAGACTAATGTTGGGACATGGTCGGACAGTTATGAATGAGTCTGTAGACTAATGTTGGGACATGGTCGGACAGTTATGAATGAGTCTGTAGACTAATGTTGGGACATGGTTGGACAGTTATGAATGAGTCTGTAGACTAATGTTGGGTCATGGTCGGACAGTTATGAATGAGTCTGTAGACTAATGTTGGGACATGGTCGGACAGTTATGAATGAGTCTGTAGACTAATGTTGGGACATGGTTGGACAGTTATGAATGAGTCTGTAGACTAATGTTGGGACATGGTCGGACAGTTATGAATGAGTCTGTAGACTAATGTTGGGACATGGTTGGACAGTTATGAATGAGTCTGTAGACTAATGTTGGGACATGGTCGGACAGTTATGAATGAGTCTGTAGACTAATGTTGGGACATGGTTGGACAGTTATGAAAGAGACTGTGTGTGTGTGTGTGCGTATGCATGTGTGTGTCTGTGTTATGTGTGTGTGTGTGTGTGTGTGTTTGTGTGTGTGTGTTGTGTGTGAGAGTGTGAGTGTGTGTGTGTGTGTGTGTGTGTGTTTGTGTGTGTGTGTTGTGTGTGAGAGTGTGAGTGTGTGTGTGTGTGTGTGTGTTTGTGTGTGTGTGTTGTGTGTGTGTGTGAGTGTGTGTGTGTGTTGTGTGTGAGAGTGTGAGTGTGTGTGTGTGTGTGAGAGTGTGAGTGTGTGTGTGTGTGTGTGTGTGAGAGTGTGAGTGTGTGTGTGTGTTGTGTGTGAGAGTGTGAGTGTGTGTGTGTGTTGTGTGTGAGAGTGTGAGTGTGTGTGTGTGTTGTGTGTGAGAGTGTGAGTGTGTGTGTGTGTGTGTGTGTGTGTGAGAGTGTGAGTGTGTGTGTGTGTGTGTGTGTGTGAGAGTGTGAGTGTGTGTGTGTGTGTGTGTGTGTTTGTGTGTGTGTGTTGTGTGTGAGAGTGTGAGTGTGTGTGTGTGTGTGTGTTTGTGTGTGTGTGTTGTGTGTGTGTGTGAGTGTGTGTGTGTGTTGTGTGTGAGAGTGTGAGTGTGTGTGTGTGTTGTGTGTGAGAGTGTGAGTGTGTGTGTGTGTGTGTGTGTGAGAGTGTGAGTGTGTGTGTGTGTTGTGTGTGAGAGTGTGAGTGTGTGTGTGTGTGTGTGTGAGAGTGTGAGTGTGTGTGTGTGTGTGTGTGTGAGAGTGTGAGTGTGTGTGTGTGTGTGTGTGTGAGAGTGTGAGTGTGTGTGTGTGTGTGTGTGTGAGAGTGTGAGTGTGTGTGTGTGTGTGTGTGAGAGTGTGAGTGTGTGTGTGTGTGTGTGTGTGTGTGAGAGTGTGAGTGTGTGTGTGTGTGTGTGTGTGAGTGTGTGTGTGTGTGTGTGTGTGTTGTGTGTGAGAGTGTGAGTGTGTGTGTGTGTTGTGTGTGAGAGTGTGAGTGTGTGTGTGTGTTGTGTGTGAGAGTGTGAGTGTGTGTGTGTGTTGTGTGTGAGAGTGTGAGTGTGTGTGAGTGTTGTGTGTGAGAGTGTGAGTGTGTGTGTGTGTTGTGTGTGAGAGTGTGAGTGTGTGTGTGTGTTGTGTGTGAGAGTGTGAGTGTGTGTGTGTGTTGTGTGTGAGAGTGTGAGTGTGTGTGTGTGTTGTGTGTGAGAGTGTGAGTGTGTGTGTGTGTTGTGTGTGAGAGTGTGAGTGTGTGTGTGTGTTGTGTGTGAGAGTGTGAGTGTGTGTGTGTGTTTTGTGTGAGAGTGTGAGTGTGTGTGAGTTCATCCTTGTCCTCATTCAGCTCAGTCTGGTCTACCACATGGTAATGTAATTGGGAGGCGCAGTAGAGCATTGGACACTCACTACCATTTACATGAAGATGTGTATAGAGGACAGGCATTATCCACCTGTCCTACGGCTGGTGATGATGGCACCTACTGTCGGCCTGCCTCTTTTTCCAGAATTCCTTCTCTGGAACAGATAATGCCAAAATCACTAGTGATTCCCTCACAATATGTTCATCAGATCCCACAACCCACTCCCCAAATTAAATGTGGTACTGTACAAAATGTTCCTATTTTTGGGGCTGGATTTCTTACAATCAGTGAAAACACCAAGCCTAGCCTACAGAGTGCTAATCTTTATTACCAAAATGACTAATTCATCTGGGAGATATAAAAGCTCTATTACTGCAGAATTATTGTTCTATCCACAGCACACCATCATCCATCTATCTTTTGTCTTCTATTTTATTTTACCATCATCTTTTTAATTGTTTTAATCATTTGTAATTTTTACAATCATCCGTCCATCTACAGTATCTGCAGGTCCCGTCGCAGCCGCTCACTAGCCGGGGTCGCTGCAGCTGCGCGTTCTGTTCGTTCTGAGTTTCTGCATTCTGCCTGCACGGGAGCGGTGGGTGCGCGTGCGCGAGACGGCAGCAGCTAGAGGGCTGCTCCTTCGACAGCGGCTGGGGCGAAGAGGGAGCTGATGCTCGAACGGGAGAACGGAGCAGAGGACCACAGGCTGTCAGGCTGCAGCGGGGAAGGAGTCAGAGCACTGCCCGGAGACGGGAGACAAAAAACATCAACTCATCCTATTCTATTCCTACAGCTGCGAGAAGAGGGGAACACCTGTCAACGTTTGCTTTAACAGGTGAGTTTTGTGAGTTATTTTCATTTCATTTTTCTGCGGGTGGTTATGATTTTTTTATGCTGTTGTCTTGTGTAGGCTGTGCTGTGTATGTATGATGAAATCCCCGCTGCTTTGCTGTGTGAATAATGCGCATTTGGTGCAGTGGATGGATGTGTCAAGTCGAAGAGCGGATGGGATGACGGTCCAGTTGTAGATTTCCCATAGAAACCGATGATGTTGCGGATATTTATGTTGTTGGCGTCAGGTGTGAATATGGAGGCTCGACATTATATCGGTGTTTTCAGAGATGAAAGGAATATCATCTGATCACATCAAAGGAAAACACAGGCATCAATAAGCGGCAATGTGATTCAGAGCGTCTAGGCTATGATAAAATACATTATTGTCGTTGTCTAGTTTGTGGTGGGTGCTTATCGTGTGATGATCATTATTATTTTATTTACCGTATTAATTAATGAATTAAGCTGTATTCCATCCTTTGTGTGGGAAAATATGTTTTGCCGGCCGGCGTTATTGTACAAGCGTTTAGGTTATTGATGTCTACAGTCTATCAATGGCATGGCCAGCAGAGAATTACATAATCGTGAATGAATTCCCTATTGGCAGCCTATCAATTAGGTAACAGTTTAGTGATGAGGCCTATATAGGCCTATGTGTCGTAAAGGTGTGAGACATTTGAGAGTAGAAAGCAGGTGCAGCAACCATGTAGACCCACACGGACATTTGCATGCTGCAGCAATTATTATAGGCTAACCCCCTCTTTTATACACGTAAGCTATGGCTGTGCTCTCTGCCTTTGCATCGTGACATGCGGTAAAGCCCAATAAGGATTAACGGTGTATTCCCAGTAGTATAATAATACGTTGTAGGCCTAGTCTGTGGTCGGTGTCATTTTATATAGGGCAAGGCCTGCTAAACCCAGTGAAGCTGATGTGGGCTATAGATTCCCCCAACTCCCGCATCATCACTGCTCTGAGGTTCAGAACATTAGGGGGATCTCACAGGTGTAGAATCCCCTTAGCTCTATTGACTCCCAACAGCAATACAGATGCTTCACACACAGTATATGCGTACGTCCCAAATGGCACTGGTCTAAAGTAGTGCACTACGTAGGGAATAGGGTGCCATTTGGGACACCACCGTTATGTTTCTGCTGAATACAGAAGGCCTTATCAGATAGTCCCATGTAGAGCAGTACCTGGGACTATTGTGAGGCTGATATTATTTCATGCTGATACAGTACATAGATATTTATTTGACATGTTGACAACAAGTCCCCCTCTCCCAAATTATAATCTGACAAAAAAAAATGAAACGTTAAACAGAAGTCAATAATCCGTTGGTAGGGCGATTGAACAGATGTTTTGAGATATTTCTGTAGTGACCGGGACGAGGATGAATCCTGTATACACCAGGTTGTGTTTGATTGGTGACATGTTGACAGATGTCCAGTGGCATTATTCTCTGATGTGTGTGTGTGTGATCCTCTGATTCGTAGACCCCACATGGTGATGATGATGATGATTCCATGGTTTTTGTGATGTGCTACTATGGGAAAAGCCTGAGAACTGGTGTAGTTGGAGGAAATAGAAAGAGCTATTATGAATGTCACTGTGTTTGTCTGTGTGGGGTTTGAAGCATGTGACCTGTTTCATCAAGCTGTTTCCTCTCCAAATGTTGTCCTTTGTGGTGTGGGTTACGTCATCGGTCATACTTAGGGCGATGTGACCCTGAGACATGACCAGGGAAAACTCTGAGCCCGGCCTGTAGGCTATAACAGGGCTCAGAGTTGATCCTGGTTATCCATAACTCTACTTCCCAGCTTTGAACCCCAACCAGGACTAACTGTCAGCTCAACATAAGACAGAGCCTTTATATGGGATCCTGTCCACATCCTCCACCTCAGTTAAGATTCAAGAACATGTTCCCTGAGGACATTACAGAAGACAAAGACACATGACTGTAGTCCCTGGTGTCTACCTCCCTCCTCCTCCCCTGGTGTCTACCTCCCTCCTCCTACCCTGGTGTCTACCTCCCTCCTCCTCCCCTGGTGTCTACCTCCCTCCTCCTCCCCTGGTGTCTACCTCCCTCCTCCTCCCCTGGTGTCTACCTCCCTCCTCCTCCCCTGGTGTCTACCTCCCTCCTCCTCCCCTGGTGTCTACCTCCCTCCTCCTCCCCTCCTACCCTGGTGTCTACCTCCCTCCTCCTACCCTGGTGTCTACCTCCCTCCTCCTCCCCTGGTGTCTACCTCCCTCCTCCTACCCTGGTGTCTACCTCCCTCCTCCTCCCCTGGTGTCTACCTCCCTCCTCCTCCCCTGGTGTCTACCTCCCTCCTCCTCCCCTGGTGTCTACTTCCCTCCTCCTACCCTGGTGTCTACCTCCCTCCTCCTCCCCTCCTACCCTGGTGTCTACCTCCCTCCTCCTCCCCTGGTGTCTACCTCCCTCCTCCTCCCCTGGTGTCTACCTCCCTCCTCCTCCCCTGGTGTCTACCTCCCCCTCCCTACACTGGTGTCTACCTCCCTCCTCCTCCCCTGGTGTCTACTGCCCTCCTCCTACCCTGGTGTCTACCTCCCTCCTCCTACCCTGGTTTCTACCTCCCTCCTCCTACTATTGTGTCTACCTGTCAATAGTGGTACATTATATAGGGAATAGGGTGCCATTTGGGATGCAGACACTGTCTGGGGCCCCCCAGCCCTCAGCTCTCAGCGTACAGACACTGTCTGGGGGGGCCCCAGCCCTCAGCTCTCAGCATACAGCCACTGTCTAGGGGGCCCCAGCCCTCAGCTCTCAGCGTACAGCCACTGTCTGGGGCCTCCCAGCCCTCAGCTCTCAGCATACAGCCACTGTCTGGGGAGCCCCAGCCCTCAGCTCTCAGCGTACAGCCACTGTCTGGGGCCCCCCAGCCCTCAGCTCTCAGCATACAGCCACTGTCTGGGGGGGCCCCAGCCCTCAGCCCTCAGCTCTCAGCATACAGCCACTGTCTGGGGCCCCCCAGCCCTCAGCTCTCAGCATACAGCCACTGTCTGGGGAGCCCCAGCCCTCAGCTCTCAGCATACAGCCACTGTCTGGGGCCCCCCAGCCCTCAGCTCTCAGCATACAGCCACTGTCTAGGGGGCTCCCAGCCCTCAGCTCTCAGCATACAGCCACTGTCTGGGGCCCCCCAGCCCTCAGCTCTCAGCATACAGCCACTGTCTAGGGGGCTCCCAGCCCTCAGCTCTCAGCATACAGCCACTGTCTGGGGAGCCCCAGCCCTCAGCTCTCAGCATACAGCCACTGTCTAGGGGGCTCCCAGCCCTCAGCTCTCAGCATACAGCCACTGTCTGGGGAGCCCCAGCCCTCAGCTCTCAGCATACAGCCACTGTCTAGGGGGCTCCCAGCCCTCAGCTCTCAGCGTACAGCCACTGTCTGGGGGGGCCCCAGCCCTCAGCTCTCAGCGTACAGCCACTGTCTGGGGGGGCCCCAGCCCTCAGCTCTCAGCATACAGCCACTGTCTAGGGGCCCCCCAGCCCTCAGCTCTCAGCATACAGCTGCAATGGTTGTGCTTGTTGTTGTTTTATCAGATCAGGAACCACGTTAAATTAACATGACTGGTTGGAGATTGATGAATTGGAGGAAATTTCAGACAGGAGATATCTCATGGTTCTGGTAAGTACGTGAGGTTGCCATAGTGACTACCTTGAACAGCCGTTGTTGTTTTTCTGCTGATGAAATCCAGATTGCTGTGTTTTTGGCTTTTTCATCAATGCATTAATAAGTCAGTCAGTCATTGTCTTGGCTATTAAAGGTCAAAACCCTGTAGAGCCCAATGGCACTGCCAGGCAGATGAACTAACAGCAGTGGTCATCTCTAGTCACCCACTCACTGCCCAGGTCCCATGGTCCTGTGGAGAAGGTTAGGGGTTTTGATGATCCAGTGAGGGTTAGTCTAACTACCACACGCTCCATCTCCAGAACAAAGAGAGTTGGCCTGGTACACCTCTGGTAGGAGGAGAAGAGAAGAGAAGAAAGGAGAGGAGAGGAGAAGAGAAGAGAGACATGTTGACGGCACCAGCTGTGCCAGATCTCTGCTGAAGCATAGTGCCGTGAACCATGAGGATAATGAAAGACGACATGGCACGCTCCACCTCTCCCCTCTCCCTCCCCTCTCCCCTCTCCCTCCCTCTCTCCACCTCTCCACCTCTCCCTCCCCTCTCTCCACCTCTCCCCTCTCCCTCCACTCTCTCCACCTCTCCCCTCTCCCTCCCCTCTCCCCTCTCCCTCCCTCTCTCCACCTCTCCCCTCTCCCTCCCCACCCCTCTCCCCACCTCTCCGCTCTCACTCCCCTCTCTCCACCTCTCCCCTCTCCCTCCCCTCTCTCCACCTCTCCCCTCTCCCTTCCTTCTCCCCACCTCTTCCCTCTCCCTCCCCTCTCCCCACCTCTCCCCTCTCCCTCCCCTCTCTCCATCTCTCCGCTCTCCCTCCCCTCTCTCCACCTCTCCCCTCTCCCTCCCCCTCTCCACCTCTCCCCCTCCCTTCCTTCTCCCCACCTCTCCCCTCTCCCTCCCCTCTCCCCACCTCTCCCCTCTCCCTTCCCTCTCTCCACCTCTCCCCTCTCCCCTCTCCCTCCCTTCTCTCCACTCCTCCCCTCTCCTTCCTTCTCCCCACCTCTCCCCTCTCCCTCCCCTCTCTCCACCTCTCCCCTCTCCCTCCCCTCTCTCCACCTCTCCCGCCTCCCTCCCCTCTCTCCACCTCTCCCCTCTCCCTCCTGTCTCCACCTCTCCCCTCTCCCTCCTGTCTCCACCTCCCCTCTCTCCTTCCGTCCTTTCTCTCTACCTCTCCCCTCCCTCTCTCTACCTCTCCCCTCTCTCCACCTCTCCCCTCTCCCCTCTCTACCTCTCTCCCCTCTCCCCTACTCTCCCTCTCTCCACCTCTCCCCTCTCCCCTCTCTACCTCTCTCCCCTCTCCCCTCTCTACCTCTCTCCCTTCTCCACCTCTCTCCACCTCTCCCCTACTCTCCCTCCCCCCTCCACTCTCTCCCCTCTACGATGACTTGATGATAAAGACCACTGCTCTGATGGTTCTGTAGATGCATGCTGAATTGATATCTGCACTCATCATCATTCATCCATTTTGATTGTGTTTGAAGATAAGGTGCTGAAATATCAATATTGGGCAGGTTAATTAAACAGTGGCTCAGTGTGAGATGGATAATGCCACAGAGCAGCCCCTCAGACCCACCCCATGGCCATGGGCAACAGATGGGTGAGTGGGGAGGTCAAGGCGGAGGGGGACACAGAGTTATACTGGACCGGTAGTACAGTAGTGTTCAGCAGCTGTATTTCAGTAGAAATACACACACACACACACACACACACACACACACACACACACACACACACACACACACACACACACACACACACACAACCACACTCACTCACTTTGTTGGCTTGGCGGCTCAGACATTTGTGCCATTTTTAATTGCTCAGCAAATATGCCACTGGTGGCCTGTATCCTGATTTAAGATGTAAGACCTGCTTATGTCCAGAGAGCGAATAAAAGCCAAAGCTCTTGTTGGGAAATCACCACATTCAATGGGGTCTGTGAAGGGAGAGTTCAAAGGTCACGGTTTACATTTTTTTGGGTGAGATTCAGTGAAATGTGGCCGTTTTCTAGGAGGCAAATCGTCCAAAACTCTCTCTCTCCATCTGCCACAAGCTTATAGTACAATGATGGTTTATGGAAAATAAGAATTGATCATCAGGACTTCACACAGTAATTGTTTCAACTTTCTATCCAATTGAGTTTGTAAAGGGAGAGGTTCACAGGTTACTGTTTAAAAAAGATTTGATAGGATTTAAATTGACATTGACTGACATAGTTGTTTTTGGAGGCAAATCTGCCTTCTCTTTCCGTCTGTCATGAGCTAAGTACAAATATGGTTTATAGATGGTTTATGAAAGATAAGAATTGATAATCAGAGGATTTTATACATTTAGTATTGGTCTTTGGCTTTAACCAGGAGAAAAACACCCCATTGTCTTTGACTTTGTAGCAGACATATGGTTAAGCTAGATGTTCTTTTCACTGTGAACGAATAATACGCCTTGCACAGTAGTATGGTGAGCTTAATGCATTATACAGTAGTATGGTGAGCTTAATGCATTGTACAGTAGTATGGTGAGCTTAATGCATTATACAGTAGTATGGTAAGCTTAATGCATTGTACAGTAGTATGGTGAGCTTAATGCATTATACAGTAGTATGGTGAGCTTAATGCATTATACAGTAGTATGGTGAGCTTAATGCATTATACAGTAGTATGGTGAGCTTAATGCATTATACAGTAGTATGGTGAGCTTAATGCATTGCTCAGTAGTATGGTGAGCTTAATGCATTATACAGTAGTATGGTGAGCTTAATGTATTATACAGTAGTATGGTGAGCTTAATGCATTATACAGTAGTATGGTGAGCTTAATGCATTGCACAGTAGTATGGTGAGCTTAATGCATTATACAGTAGTATGGTGAGCTTAATGCATTATACAGTAGTATGGTGAGCTTAATGCATTGCTCAGTAGTATGGTGAGCTTAATGCATTATACAGTAGTATGGTGAGCTTAATGCATTATACAGTAGTATGGTGAGCTTAATGCATTGCTCAGTAGTATGGTGAGCTTAATGCATTGCTCAGTAGTATGGTGAGCTTAATGCATTATACAGTAGTATGGTGAGCTTAATGCATTGTACAGTAGTATGGTGAGCTTAATGCCTTATACAGTAGTATGGTGAGCTTAATGCATTATACAGTAGTATGGTGAGCTTAATGCATTATACAGTAGTATGGTAAGCTTAATGCATTGTACAGTAGTATGGTGAGCTTAATGCATTATACAGTAGTATGGTGAGCTTAATGCATTATACAGTAGTATGGTGAGCTTAATGCATTATACAGTAGTATGGTGAGCTTAATGCATTATACAGTAGTATGGTGAGCTTAATGCATTATACAGTAGTATGGTGAGCTTAATGCATTATACAGTAGTATGGTGAGCTTAATGCATTGCTCAGTAGGCCTACAGAAGGTTTAAAATATTATATTATCCTAACCAGTGAAATCTTATTTCCCAGCTCTGAGATTTAGGTCAAAGAAACCATTCAACTAGGCCCCATTCTTTCCTCATCCAAACAACCAATGGCTTTAAGACTACTGTGGTCACATGTTGAGAGTCGTTTAAATAGACCAACCAGACGTAAACTCATAGCAATGATTATTAAACATGTTTGCTGAGAGCATAATTGATTCTGTCAGTCTGTGATGGATTCTTCCCTCTGCCATGCGTGTGCTCTGTGTATGTGTGTGTGTGTGTGTGTGTGTGTGTGTGTGTGTGTGTGTGTGTGTGTGTGTGTGTGTGTGTGTGTGCTTCAAAGATCTATACTCAGCATTACGTGGGAGGGGAAACTGAAATATTTCTTCCATGCCTGGCAGCTTTGTATATTTTCAATCACATTCACAACCCATATTTAATTTTATGAAGCGATTAATTTGATAGGGAAATCTAATTTAGGGCCCTTCATGCTTGAGTATATATACAGTATACAGTTTATAGAACAATCTATAGAACACTACATTATAAGCCTTTTTTATCAGGGTATATTCTCCCACGATTTTCACAAGGTTCTCCCATACTATCTATCAATAGACAAATACAACATTTGTTTTTTTTTAAATCAGCGTACATTAGCTTAATATTCTGCCAGCAACCTCCTCAAGGTTTCTCCCCTAGATCCTTCCTATCCCCGAGCTGCCTCCTCAAGGTTTCTCCCCTAGATCCTTCCTATCCCCGAGCTACCTCCTCAAGGTTTCTCCCCTAGATCCTTCCTATCCCCAAGCTGCCTCCTCAAGGTTTCTCCCCTAGATCCTTCCTATCCCCAAGCTGTCAGAAGGGTGGCCAGTCAGTGGCGTGCTTTGTCCTGACTGGAGATGTATCATCAATATCTGAGTGGTGTGGGAAAGAGTTCAATGGAACCTGCATCTGTATCTTATCTCTAACCTCTCCTACCCGTCTGGGCCGACAGAGAGGCCCATTCTGTGGCTTCAGTGGAGGCTTTCGGGGGCTGAAACTAATACAGAATGCCTTTGTAGTGAAGATAAACGGTTCAGCAGCTGGCCTATTCTCAAATGAAGAGGCTGAACATTGAACAAGCGGACAGGCTCAATTTGGGGACATAATTTATGAGCGCACGGGGTTTGTGGTTGTGGATGGAGGATGTGGCGGCCCACTGATAAACCAATTAGAGGAGACTGGTCTTTATGTTTATGGTCTGTCTGTCTGCCTCCTCAGAGAGGAAGAGGAAGTGGTGGTGGGAGGCTGGTCCTGTGATGCTGGCTGTAATCTCTGCTAGTGACACACACACACACTCCCCATCTTTCATATCCCCTCTCATCTTTGTTCACAAGGAGCCATTTGGTCCTGTGGTGATTATATTTAACTTCTGTTTTTATTACGGATGTTATTGCATCATAAAGTATGGAAGTCTAACCGTCCCCAATAGAGCATTTAACTGCTGCCCACCATGCCTCTCTGCCTCCTCCATCCCTTCCATGATTCTGGTCCTAAGGATATCAGCATGTTTTAGTCTCCTCCCTCCCATAATTCTGTTCCTAAGGATATCAGCATGTTTTAGTCTCCTCCCTCCCATAATTCTGGTCCTAAGGATATCAGCATGTTTTAGTCTCCTCCCTCCCATGATTCTGGTCCTAAGGATATCAGCATGCTTTAGTCTCCTCCCTCCCATGATTCTGGTCCTAAGGATATCAGCATGTTTTAGTCTCCTCCCTCCCATGATTCTGGTCCTAAGGATATCAGCATGTTTTAGTCTCCTCCCTCCCATGATTCTGGTCCTAAGGATATCAGCATGTTTTAGTCTCCTCCCTCCCATGATTCTGGTCCTAAGGATATCAGCATGTTTTAGTCTCCTCCCTCCCATGATTCTGGTCCTAAGGATATCAGCATGTTTTAGTCTCCTCCCTCCCATGATTCTGGTCCTAAGGATATCAGCATGTTTTATGTCCTTCAATTACCAGATTGGCCAGTGTGCCACAGATAAACACAAGATCCTAAATCATTTTGTATTTCAACATTTGTGTCCTATAGATAACGAATTTATGCCATCTGAACTGTAGTAGATGTGTCCTATAGATAATGAGGTTATGCCACCTGAACTGTAGTAGATGTGTCCTAGATAATGAGGTTATGCCACCTGAACTGTAGTAGATGTGTCCTATAGATAATGAGGTTATGCCACCTGAACTGTAGTAGATGTGTCCTATAGATAATGAGGTTACACCACCTGAACTGTAGTAGATGTGTCCTATAGATAATGAGGTTATGCCACCTGAACTGTAGTAGATGTGTCCTATAGATAATGAGGTTATGCCACTTGAACTGTAGTAGATGTGTCCTAAAGATAATGAGGTTATGCCACCTGAACTGTAGTAGATGTGTCCTATAGATAATGAGGTGATGCCACCTGAACTGTAGTAGATGTGTCCTATAGATAATGAGGTTACGCCACCTGAACTGTAGTAGATGTGTCCTATAGATAATGAGGTTATGCCACCTGAACTGTAGTAGATGTGTCCTATAGATAATGAGGTTACGCCACCTGAACTGTAGTAGATGTGTCCTATAGATAATGAGGTTATGCCACCTGAACTGTAGTAGATGTGTCCTATAGATAATGAGGTTATGTCACCTGAACTGTAATAGATGTGTCCTATAGATAATGAGGTTATGCCACCTGAACTGTAGTAGATGTGTCCTATAGATAATGAGGTTATGCCACCTGAACTGTAGTAGATGTGTCCTATAGATAATGAGGTTATGCCACCTGAACTGTAGTAGATGTGTCCTATAGATAATGAGGTTATGCCACCTGAACTGTAGTAGATGTGTCCTAAAGACAATGAGGTTATGCCACCTGAACTGTAGTAGATGTGTCCTATAGATAATGAGGTTATGCCACCTGAACTGTAGTAGATGTGTCCTATAGATAATGAGGTTATGCCACCTGAACTGTAGTAGATGTGTCCTATAGATAATGAGGTTATGCCACCTGAACTGTAGTAGATGTGTCCTATAGATAATGAGGTTATGCCACCTGAACTGTAGTAGATGTGTCCTATAGATAATGAGGTTATGCCACCTGAACTGTAGTAGATGTGTCCTATAGATAATGAGGTTATGCCACCTGAACTGTAGTAGATGTGTCCTATAGATAATGAGGTTATGCCACCTGAACTGTAGTAGATGTGTCCTATAGATAATGAGGTTATGCCACCTGAACTGTAGTAGATGTGTCCTATAGATAATGAGGTTATGCCACCTGAACTGTAGTAGATGTGTCCTATAGATAATGAGGTTATGCCACCTGAACTGTAGTAGATGTGTCCTATAGATAATGAGGTTATGCCACCTGAACTGTAGTAGATGTGTCCTATAGATAATGAGGTGATGCCACCTGAACTGTAGTAGATGTGTCCTATAGATAATGAGGTTACGCCACCTGAACTGTAGTAGATGTGTCCTATAGATAATGAGGTTACGCCACCTGAACTGTAGTAGATGTGTCCTATAGATAATGAGGTTATGCCACCTGAACTGTAGTAGATGTGTCCTATAGATAATGAGGTTATGCCACCTGAACTGTAGTAGATGTGTCCTATAGATACAGTGAGGGAAAAAAGTATTTGATCCTCTGCTGATTTTGTACATTTGCCCACTGACAACGAAATGATCAGTCTATCATTTTAATGGTATGTTTATTTGAACAGTGAGAGACAGAATAACAACAAAGAAATCCAGAAAAACGCATGTAAAAATTATTCTAAATTGATTTGCATTTTAATGAGGGAAATAAGTATTTGACTCCCTCTCAATCACAAAGATTTCTGGCTCCCAGGTGTCTTTTATACAGGTAATGTGCTGAGATTAGGAGCACACTCTTAAAGGGAGTGCTCCTAATCTCAGTTTGTTACCTGTATAAAAGACACCTGTCCACAGAAGCAATCAATCAATCAGATTCCAAACTCTCCATCATGGCCAAGACCAAAGAGCTCTCCAAGGATGTCAGGGACAAGATTGTAGACCTACACAAGGCTGGAATGGGCTACAAGACCATTGCCAAGCAGCTTGGTGAGAAGATGACAACAGTTGGTGCGATTATTCGCAAATGGAAGAAACACAAAATAACTGTCAATCTCCCTCGGCCTGGGGCTCCATGCAAGATCTCACCTCGTGGAGTTGCAATGATCATGAGAACGGAAAGGAATCAGCCCAGAACTACACGGGAGGATCTTGTCAATGATCTCAAGGCAGCTGGGACCATAGTCACCAAGAAAACAATTGGTATCACACTACGCCGTGAAGGACTGAAATCCTGCAGCGCCCGCAAGGTCCCCCTGCTCAAGAAAGCACATATACAGGCCCGTCTGAAGTTTGCCAATGAATATCTGAATGATTCAGAGGAGAAATGGGTGAAAGTGTTGTGGTCAGATGAGACCAAAATCGAGCTCTTTGCCATCAACTCAACTCGCCGTGTTTGGAGGAGGAGGAATGCTGCCTATGACCCCAAGAACACCATCCCCACCGTCAAACATGCAGGTGGAAACATTATGTTTTGGGGGTGTTTTTCTGCTAAGGGGACAGGACAACTTCAGTGCATCAAGGGGACGATGGACGGGGCCATGTACCGTCAAATCTTGGGTGAGAACCTCCTTCCCTCAGTCAGGGCATTGAAAATGGGTCGTGGATGGGTATTCCAGCATGACAATGACCCAAAACACACGGCCAAGGCAACAAAGGAGTGGCTCAAGAAGAAGCACATTAAGGTCCTGGAGTGGCCTAGCCAGTCTCCAGACCTTAATCCCATAGAAAATCTGTGGAGGGAGCTGAAGGTTCGAGTTGCCAAATGTCAGCCTCGAAACCTTAATGACTTGGAGAAGATCTGCAAAGAGGAGTGGGACAAAATCCCTCCTGAGATGTGTGCAAACCTGGTGGCCAACTACAAGAAACGTCTGACCTCTGTGATTGCCAACAAGGGTTTTGCCACCAAGTACTAAGTCATGTTTTGCAGAGGGGTCAAATACTTATTTACCTCATTAAAATGCAAATCAATTTATAACATTTTTGACATGCGTTTTTCTTGATTTTTTGGTTGTTATTCTGTCGCACACTGTTCAAATAAACCTACCATTAAAATTATAGACTGATCATTTCTTTGTCAGTGGGCAAACGTACAAAATCAGCAGGGGATCAAAACGTTTTCCCCTCACTGTAATGAGGTTATGCCACCTGAACTGTAGTAGATGTGTCCTATAGATAATGAGGTTACGCCACCTGAACTGTAGTAGATGTGTCCTATAGATAATGAGGTTATGCCACCTGAACTGTAGTAGATGTGTCCTATAGATAATGAGGTTACGCCATCTGAACTGTAGTAGATGTGTCCTATAGATAATGAGGTTATGTCACCTGAACTGTAATAGATGTGTCCTATAGATAATGAGGTTACGCCACCTGAACTGTAGTAGATGTGTCCTATAGATAATGAGGTTATGTCACCTGAACTGTAGTAGATGTGTCCTATAGATAATGAGGTTACGCCACCTGAACTGTAGTAGATGTGTCCTATAGATAATGAGGTTATGCCACCTGAACTGTAGTAGATGTGTCCTATAGATAATGAGGTTATGTCACCTGAACTGTAGTAGATGTGTCCAATAGATAATGAGGTTATGCCACCTGAACTGTAGTAGATGTGTCCTATAGATAATGAGGTTATGCCACCTGAACTGTAGTAGATGTGTCCTATAGATAATGAGGTTATGCCACCTGAACTGTAGTAGATGTGTCCTATAGATAATGAGGTTACGCCATCTGAACTGTAGTAGATGTGTCCTATAGATAATGAAGTTACGCCACCTGAACTGTAGTAGATGTGTCCTATAGATAATGAGGTTATGTCACCTGAACTGTAGTAGATGTGTCCTATAGATAATGAGGTTATGCCACCTGAACTGTAGTAGATGTGTCCTATAGATAATGAGGTTATGCCACCTGAACTGTAGTAGATGTGTCCTATAGATAATGAGGTTATGTCACCTAAACTGTAGTAGATGTGTCCAATAGATAATGAGGTTATGCCACCTGAACTGTAGTAGATGTGTCCTATAGATAATGAGGTTATGCCACCTGAACTGTAGTAGATGTGTCCTATAGATAATGAGGTTACGCCATCTGAACTGTAGTAGATGTGTCCTATAGATAATGAGGTTACGCCACCTGAACTGTAGTAGATGTGTCCTATAGATAATGAGGTTACGCCACCTGAACTGTAGTAGATGTGTCCTATAGATAATGAGGTTATGCCACCTGAACTGTAGTAGATGTGTCCTATAGATAATGAGGTTATGTCACCTGAACTGTAGTAGATGTGTCCAATAGATAATGAGGTTATGCCACCTGAACTGTAGTAGATGTGTCCTATAGATAATGAGGTTATGCCACCTGAACTGTAGTAGATGTGTCCTATAGATAATGAGGTTATGCCACCTGAACTGTAGTAGATGTGTCCTATAGATAATGAGGTTACGCCATCTGAACTGTAGTAGATGTGTCCTATAGATAATGAAGTTACGCCACCTGAACTGTAGTAGATGTGTCCTATAGATAATGAGGTTATGTCACCTGAACTGTAGTAGATGTGTCCTATAGATAATGAGGTTATGCCACCTGAACTGTAGTAGATGTGTCCTATAGATAATGAGGTTATGCCACCTGAACTGTAGTAGATGTGTCCTATAGATAATGAGGTTATGTCACCTGAACTGTAGTAGATGTGTCCAATAGATAATGAGGTTATGCCACCTGAACTGTAGTAGATGTGTCCTATAGATAATGAGGTTATGCCACCTGAACTGTAGTAGATGTGTCCTATAGATAATGAGGTTATGCCACCTGAACTGTAGTAGATGTGTCCTATAGATAATGAGGTTACGCCATCTGAACTGTAGTAGATGTGTCCTATAGATAATGAGGTTACGCCACCTGAACTGTAGTAGATGTGTCCTATAGATAATGAGGTTATGTCACCTGAACTGTAGTAGATGTGTCCTATAGATAATGAGGTTACGCCATCTGAACTGTAGTAGATGTGTCCTATAGATAATGAGGTTACGCCACCTGAACTGTAGTAGATGTGTCCTATAGATAATGAGGTTATGTCACCTGAACCGTAGTAGATGTGTCCTATAGATAATGAGGTTATGCCACCTGAACTGTAGTAGATGTGTCCTATAGATAATGAGGTTATGCCACCTGAACTGTAGTAGATGTGTCCTATAGATAATGAGGTTATGTCACCTGAACTGTAGTAGATGTGTCCAATAGATAATGAGGTTATGCCACCTGAACTGTAGTAGATGTGTCCTATAGATAATGAGGTTATGCCACCTGAACTGTAGTAGATGTGTCCTATAGATAATGAGGTTATGCCACCTGAACTGTAGTAGATGTGTCCTATAGATAATGAGGTTATGTCACCTGAACTGTAGTAGATGTGTCCTATAGATAATGAGGTTATGCCACCTGAACTGTAGTAGATGTGTCCTATAGATAATGAGGTTATGCCACCTGAACTGTAGTAGATGTGTCCTATAGTAATGAGGTTATGCCACCTGAACTGTAGTAGATGTGTCCTATAGATAATGAGGTTATGCCACCTGAACTGTAATAGATGTGTCCTATAGATAATGAGGTTATGCCACCTGAACTGTAGTAGATGTGTCCTATAGATAATGAGGTTATGTCACCTGAACTGTAGTAGATGTGTCCTATAGATAATGAGGTTATGCCACCTGAACTGTAATAGATGTGTCCTATAGATAATGAGGTTATGCCACCTGAACTGTAGTAGATGTGTCCTATAGATAATGAGGTTATGTCACCTGAACTGTAGTAGATGTGTCCTATAGATAATGAGGTTATGCCACCTGAACTGTAGTAGATGTGTCCTATAGATAATGAAGTTTTGCCACCTGAACTGTAGTAGATGTGTCCTATAGATAATGAAGTTTTGCCACCTGAACTGTAGTAGATGTGTCCTATAGATAATGAGGTTACGCCACCTGAACTGTAGTAGATGTGTCCTATAGATAATGAGGTTATGCCACCTGAACTGTAGTAGATGTGTCCTATAGTAATGAGGTTATGCCACCTGAACTGTAGTAGATGTGTCCTATAGATAATGAGGTTATGTCACCTGAACTGTAGTAGATGTGTCCTATAGATAATGAGGTTATGCCACCTGAACTGTAGTAGATGTGTCCTATAGATAATGAGGTTATGCCACCTGAACTGTAGTAGATGTGTCCTATAGATAATGAGGTTATGTCACCTGAACTGTAGTAGATGTATCGAATAGATAATGAGGTTATGCTACCTGAACTGTAGTAGATGTGTCCTATAGATAATGAGGTTATGCCACCTGAACTGTAGTAGATGTGTCCTATAGATAATGAGGTTATGCCACCTGAACTGTAGTAGATGTGTCCTATAGATAATGAGGTTACGCCATCTGAACTGTAGTAGATGTGTCCTATAGATAATGAAGTTACGCCACCTGAACTGTAGTAGATGTGTCCTATAGATAATGAGGTTATGTCACCTGAACTGTAGTAGATGTGTCCTATAGATAATGAGGTTACGCCATCTGAACTGTAGTAGATGTGTCCTATAGATAATGAGGTTACGCCACCTGAACTGTAGTAGATGTGTCCTATAGATAATGAGGTTATGTCACCTGAACTGTAGTAGATGTGTCCTATAGATAATGAGGTTATGTCACCTGAACTGTAATAGATGTGTCCTATAGATAATGAGGTTATGTCACCTGAACTGTAGTAGATGTGTCCTATAGATAATGAGGTTACGCCACCTGAACTGTAGTAGATGTGTCCTAGATAATGAGGTTATGCCACCTGAACTGTAGTAGATGTGTCCTATAGATAATGAGGTTATGCCACCTGAACTGTAGTAGATGTGTCCTATAGATAATGAGGTTATGCCATCTGAACTGTAGTAGATGTGTCCTATAGATAATGAGGTTATGCCACCTGAACTGTAGTAGATGTGTCCTATAGATAATGAGGTTATGCCACCTGAACTGTAGTAGATGTGTCCTATAGATAATGAGGTTATGCCACCTGAACTGTAGTAGATGTGTCCTATAGATAATGAGGTTACGCCATCTGAACTGTAGTAGATGTGTCCTATAGATAATGAAGTTACGCCACCTGAACTGTAGTAGATGTGTCCTATAGATAATGAGGTTATGTCACCTGAACTGTAGTAGATGTGTCCTATAGATAATGAGGTTATGCCACCTGAACTGTAGTAGATGTGTCCTATAGATAATGAGGTTATGCCACCTGAACTGTAGTAGATGTGTCCTATAGATAATGAGGTTATGTCACCTGAACTGTAGTAGATGTGTCCAATAGATAATGAGGTTATGCCACCTGAACTGTAGTAGATGTGTCCTATAGATAATGAGGTTATGCCACCTGAACTGTAGTAGATGTGTCCTATAGATAATGAGGTTACGCCATCTGAACTGTAGTAGATGTGTCCTATAGATAATGAGGTTACGCCACCTGAACTGTAGTAGATGTGTCCTATAGATAATGAGGTTACGCCACCTGAACTGTAGTAGATGTGTCCTATAGATAATGAGGTTATGCCACCTGAACTGTAGTAGATGTGTCCTATAGATAATGAGGTTATGTCACCTGAACTGTAGTAGATGTGTCCAATAGATAATGAGGTTATGCCACCTGAACTGTAGTAGATGTGTCCTATAGATAATGAGGTTATGCCACCTGAACTGTAGTAGATGTGTCCTATAGATAATGAGGTTATGCCACCTGAACTGTAGTAGATGTGTCCTATAGATAATGAGGTTACGCCATCTGAACTGTAGTAGATGTGTCCTATAGATAATGAAGTTACGCCACCTGAACTGTAGTAGATGTGTCCTATAGATAATGAGGTTATGTCACCTGAACTGTAGTAGATGTGTCCTATAGATAATGAGGTTATGCCACCTGAACTGTAGTAGATGTGTCCTATAGATAATGAGGTTATGCCACCTGAACTGTAGTAGATGTGTCCTATAGATAATGAGGTTATGTCACCTGAACTGTAGTAGATGTGTCCAATAGATAATGAGGTTATGCCACCTGAACTGTAGTAGATGTGTCCTATAGATAATGAGGTTATGCCACCTGAACTGTAGTAGATGTGTCCTATAGATAATGAGGTTATGCCACCTGAACTGTAGTAGATGTGTCCTATAGATAATGAGGTTACGCCATCTGAACTGTAGTAGATGTGTCCTATAGATAATGAGGTTACGCCACCTGAACTGTAGTAGATGTGTCCTATAGATAATGAGGTTATGTCACCTGAACTGTAGTAGATGTGTCCTATAGATAATGAGGTTACGCCATCTGAACTGTAGTAGATGTGTCCTATAGATAATGAGGTTATGTCACCTGAACCGTAGTAGATGTGTCCTATAGATAATGAGGTTATGCCACCTGAACTGTAGTAGATGTGTCCTATAGATAATGAGGTTATGCCACCTGAACTGTAGTAGATGTGTCCTATAGATAATGAGGTTATGTCACCTGAACTGTAGTAGATGTGTCCAATAGATAATGAGGTTATGCCACCTGAACTGTAGTAGATGTGTCCTATAGATAATGAGGTTATGCCACCTGAACTGTAGTAGATGTGTCCTATAGATAATGAGGTTATGCCACCTGAACTGTAGTAGATGTGTCCTATAGATAATGAGGTTATGTCACCTGAACTGTAGTAGATGTGTCCTATAGATAATGAGGTTATGCCACCTGAACTGTAGTAGATGTGTCCTATAGATAATGAGGTTATGCCACCTGAACTGTAGTAGATGTGTCCTATAGTAATGAGGTTATGCCACCTGAACTGTAGTAGATGTGTCCTATAGATAATGAGGTTATGCCACCTGAACTGTAATAGATGTGTCCTATAGATAATGAGGTTATGCCACCTGAACTGTAGTAGATGTGTCCTATAGATAATGAGGTTATGTCACCTGAACTGTAGTAGATGTGTCCTATAGATAATGAGGTTATGCCACCTGAACTGTAATAGATGTGTCCTATAGATAATGAGGTTATGCCACCTGAACTGTAGTAGATGTGTCCTATAGATAATGAGGTTATGTCACCTGAACTGTAGTAGATGTGTCCTATAGATAATGAGGTTATGCCACCTGAACTGTAGTAGATGTGTCCTATAGATAATGAAGTTTTGCCACCTGAACTGTAGTAGATGTGTCCTATAGATAATGAAGTTTTGCCACCTGAACTGTAGTAGATGTGTCCTATAGATAATGAGGTTACGCCACCTGAACTGTAGTAGATGTGTCCTATAGATAATGAGGTTATGCCACCTGAACTGTAGTAGATGTGTCCTATAGTAATGAGGTTATGCCACCTGAACTGTAGTAGATGTGTCCTATAGATAATGAGGTTATGTCACCTGAACTGTAGTAGATGTGTCCTATAGATAATGAGGTTATGCCACCTGAACTGTAGTAGATGTGTCCTATAGATAATGAGGTTATGCCACCTGAACTGTAGTAGATGTGTCCTATAGATAATGAGGTTATGTCACCTGAACTGTAGTAGATGTGTCGAATAGATAATGAGGTTATGCTACCTGAACTGTAGTAGATGTGTCCTATAGATAATGAGGTTATGCCACCTGAACTGTAGTAGATGTGTCCTATAGATAATGAGGTTATGCCACCTGAACTGTAGTAGATGTGTCCTATAGATAATGAGGTTACGCCATCTGAACTGTAGTAGATGTGTCCTATAGATAATGAAGTTACGCCACCTGAACTGTAGTAGATGTGTCCTATAGATAATGAGGTTATGTCACCTGAACTGTAGTAGATGTGTCCTATAGATAATGAGGTTACGCCATCTGAACTGTAGTAGATGTGTCCTATAGATAATGAGGTTACGCCACCTGAACTGTAGTAGATGTGTCCTATAGATAATGAGGTTATGTCACCTGAACTGTAGTAGATGTGTCCTATAGATAATGAGGTTATGTCACCTGAACTGTAATAGATGTGTCCTATAGATAATGAGGTTATGTCACCTGAACTGTAGTAGATGTGTCCTATAGATAATGAGGTTACGCCACCTGAACTGTAGTAGATGTGTCCTAGATAATGAGGTTATGCCACCTGAACTGTAGTAGATGTGTCCTATAGATAATGAGGTTATGCCACCTGAACTGTAGTAGATGTGTCCTATAGATAATGAGGTTATGCCATCTGAACTGTAGTAGATGTGTCCTATAGATAATGAGGTTATGCCACCTGAACTGTAGTAGATGTGTCCTATAGATAATGAGGTTATGCCACCTGAACTGTAGTAGATGTGTCCTATAGATAATGAGGTTACGCCACCTGAACTGTAGTAGATGTGTCCTATAGATAATGAGGTTATGCCACCTGAACTGTAGTAGATGTGTCCTATAGATAATGAGGTTATGCCACCTGAACTGTAGTAGATGTGTCCTATAGATAATGAGGTTATGCCACCTGAACTGTAGTAGATGTGTCCTATAGATAATGAGGTTATGCCACCTGAACTGTAGTAGATGTGTCCTATAGATAATGAGGTTATGCCACCTGAACTGTAGTAGATGTGTCCTATAGATAATGAGGTTATGCCATCTGAACTGTAGTAGATGTGTCCTATAGATAATGAAGTTATGCCACCTGAACTGTAGTAGATGTGTCCTATAGATAATGAGGTTACGCCACCTGAACTGTAGTAGATGTGTCCTATAGATACAGTGAGGGAAAAAAGTATTTGATCCTCTGCTGATTTTGTACATTTGCCCACTGACAACGAAATGATCAGTCTATCATTTTAATGGTATGTTTATTTGAACAGTGAGAGACAGAATAACAACAAAGAAATCCAGAAAAACGCATGTAAAAATTATTCTAAATTGATTTGCATTTTAATGAGGGAAATAAGTATTTGACTCCCTCTCAATCACAAAGATGTCTGGCTCCCAGGTGTCTTTTATACAGGTAACGTGCTGAGATTAGGAGCACACTCTTAAAGGGAGTGCTCCTAATCTCAGTTTGTTACCTGTATAAAAGACACCTGTCCACAGAAGCAATCAATCAATCAGATTCCAAACTCTCCATCATGGCCAAGACCAAAGAGCTCTCCAAGGATGTCAGGGACAAGATTGTAGACCTACACAAGGCTGGAATGGGCTACAAGACCATTGCCAAGCAGCTTGGTGAGAAGATGACAACAGTTGGTGCGATTATTCGCAAATGGAAGAAACACAAAATAACTGTCAATCTCCCTCGGCCTGGGGCTCCATGCAAGATCTCACCTCGTGGAGTTGCAATGATCATGAGAACGGAAAGGAATCAGCCCAGAACTACACGGGAGGATCTTGTCAATGATCTCAAGGCAGCTGGGACCATAGTCACCAAGAAAACAATTGGTAACACACTACGCCGTGAAGGACTGAAATCCTGCAGCGCCCGCAAGGTCCCCCTGCTCAAGAAAGCACATATACAGGCCCGTCTGAAGTTTGCCAATGAATATCTGAATGATTCAGAGGAGAAATGGGTGAAAGTGTTGTGGTCAGATGAGACCAAAATCGAGCTCTTTGCCATCAACTCAACTCGCCGTGTTTGGAGGAGGAGGAATGCTGCCTATGACCCCAAGAACACCATCCCCACCGTCAAACATGCAGGTGGAAACATTATGTTTTGGGGTGTTTTTCTACTAAGGGGACAGGACAACTTCAGTGCATCAAAGGGACGATGGACGGGGCCATGTACCGTCAAATCTTGGGTGAGAACCTCCTTCCCTCAGTCAGGGCATTGAAAATGGGTCGTGGATGGGTATTCCAGCATGACAATGACCCAAAACACACGGCCAAGGCAACAAAGGAGTGGCTCAAGAAGAAGCACATTAAGGTCCTGGAGTGGCCTAGCCAGTCTCCAGACCTTAATCCCATAGAAAATCTGTGGAGGGAGCTGAAGGTTCGAGTTGCCAAATGTCAGCCTCGAAACCTTAATGACTTGGAGAAGATCTGCAAAGAGGAGTGGGACAAAATCCCTCCTGAGATGTGTGCAAACCTGGTGGCCAACTACAAGAAACGTCTGACCTCTGTGATTGCCAACAAGGGTTTTGCCACCAAGTACTAAGTCATGTTTTGCAGAGGGGTCAAATACTTATTTACCTCATTAAAATGCAAATCAATTTATAAAATTTTTGACATGCGTTTTTCTTGATTTTTTTATTGTTATTCTGTCGCACACTGTTCAAATAAACCTACCATTAAAATTATAGACTGATCATTTCTTTGTCAGTGGGCAAACGTACAAAATCAGCAGGGGATCAAAAACTTTTCCCCCTCACTGTAATGAGGTTATGCCACCTGAACTGTAGTAGATGTGTCCTATAGATAATGAGGTTATGCCACCTGAACTGTAGTAGATGTGTCCTATAGATAATGAGGTTACGCCATCTGAACTGTAGTAGATGTGTCCTATAGATAATGAGGTTATGCCACCTGAACTGTAGTAGATGTGTCCTATAGATAATGAGGTTATGCCACCTGAACTGTAGTAGATGTGTCCTATAGATAATGAGGTTATGCCACCTGAACTGTAGTAGATGTGTCCTATAGATAATGAGGTTATGCCACCTGAACTGTAGTAGATGTGTCCTATAGATAATGAGGTTATGCCACCTGAACTGTAGTAGATGTGTCCTATAGATAATGAGGTTATGCCACCTGAACTGTAGTAG